>NW_025533332.1:0-43087 GCF_020631705.1 Daphnia magna | reverse complement strand
CTGTTATACCATGAGTTTTTACTTATATAGTAAACTGCATGGAATATACTTGTATTCAATGTGAATACACTGCTATACCATGAGTTTTTAGTTCTATATGTAAACAGCATCAAATATACTTGTATTCAATGTGAATACACTGTTATACCATGAGTTTTTATTTCTATATGTAAACTGCATGGAATATACTTGTATTCAATGTGAATACACTGTTATACCATGAGTTTTTAGTTCTATATGTAAACAGCATCAAATATACTTGTATTCAATGTGAATACACTGTTATACCATGAGTTTTTACTTCTATATGTAAACTGCATGGAATATACTTGTATTCAATGTGAATACACTGTTATACCATGAGTTTTTACTTCTATATGTAAACTGCATGGAATATACTTGTATTCAATGTGAATACACTGTTATACCATGAGTTTTTACTTCTATATGTAAACTGCATGGAATATACTTGTATTCAATGTGAATACACTGTTATACCAATGAGTTTTTAGTTCTATATGTAAACAGCATCAAATATACTTGTATTCAATGTGAAATACACTGTTATACCATGAGTTTTTACTTCTATATGTAAACTGCATGGAATATACTTGTATTCAATGTGAATACACTGTTATACCATGAGTTTTTACTTCTATATGTAAACTGCATGGAATATACTTGTATTCAATGTGAATACACTGTTATACCATGAGTTTTTAGTTCTATATGTAAACAGCATCAAATATACTTGTATTCAATGTGAATACACTGGTTATACCATGAGTTTTTAGTTCTATATGTAAACAGCATCAAATATACTTGTATTCAATGTGAATACACTGTTATACCATAGAGTTTTTACTTCTATATGTAAACTGCATGGAATATACTTGTATTCAATGTGAATACACTGTTATACCATGAGTTTTTACTTCTATATGTAAACTGCATGGAATATACTTGTATTCAATGTGAATACACTGTTATACCATGAGTTTTTAGTTCTATATGTAAACAGCATCAAATATACTTGTATTCAATGTGAATACACTGTTATACCATGGATTTTTACTTCTATATGTAAACTGCATGGAATATACTTGTATTCAATGTGAATACACTGTTATACCATGAGTTTTTACTTCTATATGTAAACTGCATGGAATATACTTGTATTCAATGTGAATACACTGTTATACCATGAGTTTTTACTTATATATGTAAACTGCATGGAATATACTTGTATTCAATGTGAATACACTGTTATACCATGAGTTTTTACTTCTATATGTAAACTGCATGGAATATACTTGTATTCAATGTGAATACACTGTTATACCATGAGATTTTTAGTTCTATATGTAAACAGCATGAAATATACTTGTATTCAATGTGAATACACTGTTATACCATGAGTTTTTACTTCTATATGTAAAACTAGCATGGAATATACTTGTATTCAATGTGAATACACTGTTATACCATGAGTTTTTAGTTCTATATGTAAACTGCATGGAATATACTTGTATTCAATGTGAATACACTGTTATACCATGAGTTTTTACTTCTATATGTAAACTGCATGGAATATACTTGTATTCAATGTGAATACACTGTTATACCATGAGTTTTTAGTTCTATATGTAAACTGCATGGAATATACTTGTATTCAATGTGAATACACCTGTTATACCATGAGTTTTTATTCTATATGTAAACTGCATGGAATATACTTGTATTCAATGTGAATACACTGTTATACCATGAGTTTTAGTTCTATATGTAAACTGCATGGAATATACTTGTATTCAATGTGAATACACTGTTATACCATGAGTTTTTACTTCTATATGTAAACTGCATGGAATATACTTGTATTCAATGTGAATACACTGTTATACCATGAGTTTTTATTCTATATGTAAACTGCATGAAATATACTTGTATTCAATGTGAATACACTGTTATACCATGAGTTTTTACTTCTATATGTAAACTGCATCAAATATACTTGTATTCAATGTGAATACACTGTTATACCATGAGTTTTTACTTCTATATGTAAACTGCATGGAATATACTTGTATTCAATGTGAATACACTGTTAATACCATGAGTTTTTAGTCTTCTATATGTAAACAGCATCAAATATACTTGTATTCAATGTGAATACACTGTTATACCATGAGTTTTTACTTCTATATGTAAACTGCATGGAATAAATACTTGTATTCAATGTGAATACACTGTTATACCATGAGTTTTTAGTTCTATATGTAAACTGCATGGAATATACTTGTATTCAATGTGAATACACTGTTATACCATGAGTTTTTACTTCTATATGTAAACTGCATGGAATATACTTGTATTCAATGTGAATACACTGTTATACCATGAGTTTTTATTCTATATGTAAAACTGCATGGAATATACTTGTATTCAATGTGAATACACTGTTATACCATGAGTTTTTACTTCTATATGTAAACTGCATGGAATATACTTGTATTCAATGTGAAATACACTGTTATACCATGAGTTTTTAGTCTCTATATGTAAACAGCATCGAAATATACTTGTATTCAATGTGAATACACTGTTATACCATGAGTTTTTAGTTCTATATGTAAACTGCATGGAATATACTTGTATTCAATGTGAATACACTGTTATACCATGAGTTTTTACTTATATATGTAAACAGCATGGAATATACTTGTATTCAATGTGAATACACTGTTATACCATGAGTTTTTAGTTCTATATGTAAACTGCATGAAATATACTTGTATTCAATGTGAATACACTGTTATACCATGAGTTTTTTGTTACTTATATGTAAACTGCATGGAATATACTTGTATTCAATGTGAATACACTGTTATACCATGAGTTTTTAGTTCTATATGTAAACTGCATGGAATATACTTGTATTCAATGTGAATACACTGTTATACCATGAGTTTTTACTTCTATATGTAAACAGCATCAAATATACTTGTATTCAATGTGAATACACTGTTATACCAATGAGTTTTTACTTACTTATATAGTAAACTGCATGGAATATACTTGTATTCAATGTGAATACACTGTTATACCATGAGTTTTTACTTCTATATGTAAACTGCATGAAATACACTTGTATTCAATGTGAATACACTGTTATACCATGAGTTTTTCATTCTATATGTAAACTGCATGGAATATACTTGTATTCAATGTGAATACACTGTTATACCATGAGTTTTACTTCTATATGTAAACTGCATGGAATATACTTGTATTCAATGTGAATACACTGTTATACCATGAGTTTTACTTCTTCTATATGTAAACTGCATGGAATATACTTGTATTCAATGTGAATACACTGTTATACCATGAGTTTTTAGTTCTATATGTAAACTGCATGGAATATACTTGTATTCAATGTGAATACACTGTTATACCATGAGTTTTTAGTTCTATATGTAAACAGCATCAAATATACTTGTATTCAATGTGAATACAATGGT
Organism: Daphnia magna; assembly: GCF_020631705.1. Lineage (NCBI taxonomy): Eukaryota > Metazoa > Arthropoda > Branchiopoda > Diplostraca > Daphniidae > Daphnia > Daphnia magna. Next base: position 39,563 of record NW_025533332.1, on the reverse strand, counting down.
TATACCATAGAGTTTTTACTTCTATATGTAAACTGCATGGAAATATACTTGTATTCAATGTGAATACACTGTTATACCATGAGTTTTTTATTCTATATGTAAACTAGCATGGAATATACTTGTATTCAATGTGAATACACTGTTATACCATGAGTTTTTACTTCTATATGTAAAAGCAGCATGGAATATACTTGTATTCAATGTGAATACAACTGTTATACCATGAGTTTTTACTTCTATATGTAAACTGCATAGAATATACTTGTATTCAATGTGAATACACTGTTATACCATGAGTTTTTAGTTCTATATGTAAACTGCATGAAATATACTTGTATTCAATGTGAATACACTGTTATACCATGAGTTTTAATTCTATATGTAAACAGCATGGAATATATATTGTATTCAATGTGAATACACTGTTATACCAAGAGTTTTTTATTTATAATGTAAACTGCATGGAATATACTTGTATTCAATGTGAATACACTGTTATACCATGAGTTTTTAGTTCTATATGTAAACTGCATGGAATATACTTGTATTCAATGTGAATACACTGTTATACCATAGAGTTTTTACTTCTATATGTAAACTGCATGGAATATACTTGTATTCAATGTGAATACACTGTTATACCATAGAGTTTTTACTTCTATATGTAAACTGCAGCATGGAATATACTTGTATTCAATGTGAATACACTGTTATACCATGAGTTTTTATTCTATATGTAAACTGCATGGAATATACTTGTATTCAATGTGAATACACTGTTATACCATGAGTTTTTAGTTCTATATGTAAACAGCATCGAAATATACTTGTATTCAATGTGAATACACTGTTATACCATGAGTTTTTACTTATATATGTAAACTGCATGGAATATACTTGTATTCAATGTGAATACACTGTTATACCATGGAGTTTTATATTCTATATGTAAACTGCATGGAATATACTTGTATTCAATGTGAATACACTGCTATATACCATGAGTTTTTACTTCTATATGTAAACTGCATGGAATATACTTGTATTCAATGTGAATACACTGTTATACCATGAGTTTTTAGTTCTATATGTAAACAGCATCAAATATACTTGTATTCAATGTGAATACACTGTTATACCATGGAGTTTTTAACTTTATATGTAAACAGCATCAAATATACTTGTATTCAATGTGAATACACTGTTATACCATGAGTTTTTAGCTTTATATGTAAACTGCATGGAATATACTTGTATTCAATGTGAATACACTGTTATACCATGAGTTTTAGTTCTATATGTAAACTGCAGATAATATACTTGTATTCAATGTGAATACACTGTTATACCATGAGTTTTTACTTCTATATGTAAACTGCATGGAAATATACTTGTATTCAATGTGAATACACTGTTATACCATGAGTTTTTATTCTATATGTAAACTGCATGGAATATACTTGTATTCAATGTGAATACACTGTTATACCATGAGTTTTTAACTTCATATATGTAAACTGCATGGAAATATACTTGTATTCAATGTGAATACACTGTTATACCATGAGTTTTTAGTTCTATATGTAAACTGCATGAAGAATATATTTGTATTCAATGTGAATACACTGTTATACCATGAGTTTTTACTTCTATATGTAAACTGCATGGAATATACTTGTATTCAATGTGAATACACTGTTATACCATGAGTTTTTATTCTATATGTAAACTGCATGGAATATACTTGTATTCAATGTGAATACACTGTTATACCATGAGTTTTTACTTCTATATGTAAACTGCATGGAATATACTTGTATTCAATGTGAATACACTGTTATACCACTGAGTTTTTACTTCTATATGTAAACTGCATGGAAATATACTTGTATTCAATGTGAATACACTGTTATACCATGAGTTTTTAGTTCTATATGTAAACAGCATCAAATATACTTGTATTCAATGTGAATACACTGTTATACCATGAGTTTTTACTTCTATATGTAAACTGCATGGAATATACTTGTATTCAATGTGAATACACTGTTATACCATGAGTTTTTAGTTCTATATGTAAAACTGCATGAATATACTTGTATTCAATGTGAATACACTGTTATACCATGAGTTTTTATTCTATATGTAAACTGCATGGAATATACTTGTATTCAATGTGAATACACTGTTATACCATGAGTTTTTACTTCTATATGTAAACTGCATGGAATATACTTGTATTCAATGTGAATACACTGTTATACCATGAGTTTTTACTTCTATATGTAAACTGCATGGAATATACTTGTATTCAATGTGAATACACTGTTATACCATGAGTTTTTAGTTCTATATGTAAACAGCATGAAATATACTTGTATTCAATGTGAATTACACTGTTATACCATGAGTTTTTAGTTCTATATGTAAACTGCATGGAATATACTTGTATTCAATGTGAATACACTGTTATACCATGAGTTTTTACTTCTATATGTAAACAGCATGAAATATACTTGTATTCAATGTGAATACACTGTTATACCATGAGTTTTTACTTCTATATGTAAACTGCATGGAATATACTTGTATTCAATGTGAATACACTGTTATACCATGAGTTTTTAGTTCTATATGTAAACTGCATGGAATATACTTGTATTCAATGTGAATACACTGTTATACCATGAGTTTTTAGTTCTATATGTAAACAGCATCAAATATACTTGTATTCAATGTGAATACACTGTTATACCATGAGTTTTTAGTTCTATATGTAAACAGCATGAAATATACTTGTATTCAATGTGAATACACTGTTATACCATGAGTTTTTACTTCTATATGTAAACTGCATGGAATATACTTGTATTCAATGTGAATACACTGTTATACCATGAGTTTTTAGTTCTATATGTAAACTGCATGGAATATACTTGTATTCAATGTGAATACACTGTTATACCATGAGTTTTTACTTCTATATGTAAACTGCATGGAATATACTTGTATTCAATGTGAATACACTGTTATACCATGAGTTTTTAGTTCTATATGTAAACAGCATCAAATATACTTGTATTCAATGTGAATACACTGTTATACCATGAGTTTTAATTCTTCTATATGTAAACAGCATCAAATATACTTGTATTCAATGTGAATACACTGTTATACCATGAGTTTTTACTTCTATATGTAAACTGCATGGAATATACTTGTATTCAATGTGAATACACTGTTATACCATGAGTTTTTAGTTCTATATGTAAACAGCATCAAATATACTTGTATTCAATGTGAATACACTGTTATACCATGAGTTTTTAGTTCTATATGTAAACTGCATGGAATATACTTGTATTCAATGTGAATACACTGTTATACCATGAGTTTTTAGTTCTATATGTAAACTGCATGGAATATACTTGTATTCAATGTGAATACACTGTTATACCATGAGTTTTTACTTCTATATGTAAACTGCATGGAATATACTTGTATTCAATGTGAATACACTGTTATACCATGAGTTTTTAGTTCTATATGTAAACAGCATCAAATATACTTGTATTCAATGTGAATACACTGTTATACCATGAGTTTTTACTTCTATATATAAACTGCATGGAATATACTTGTATTCAATGTGAATACACTGTTATACCATGAGTTTTTACTTCTATATGTAAACTGCATGGAATATACTTGTATTCAATGTGAATACACTGTTATACCATGAGTTTTTAGTTCTATATGTAAACAGCATCAAATATACTTGTATTCAATGTGAATACACTGTTATACCATGAGTTTTTAGTTCTATATGTAAACAGCATCAAATATACTTGTATTCAATGTGAATACACTGTTATACCATGAGTTTTTACTTCTATATGTAAACTGCATGGAATATACTTGTATTCAATGTGAATACACTGTTATACCATGAGTTTTTACTTCTATATGTAAACTGCATGGAATATACTTGTATTCAATGTGAATACACTGTTATACCATGAGTTTTTAGTTCTATATGTAAACAGCATCAAATATACTTGTATTCAATGTGAATACACTGTTATACCATGAGTTTTTACTTCTATATGTAAACTGCATGGAATATACTTGTATTCAATGTGAATACACTGTTATACCATGAGTTTTTACTTCTATATGTAAACTGCATGGAATATACTTGTATTCAATGTGAATACACTGTTATACCATGAGTTTTTACTTCTATATGTAAACTGCATGGAATATACTTGTATTCAATGTGAATACACTGTTATACCATGAGTTTTTACTTCTATATATAAACAGCATGGAATATACTTGTATTCAATGTGAATACACTGTTATACCATGAGTTTTTAGTTCTATATGTAAACAGCATCAAATATACTTGTATTCAATGTGAATACACTGTTATACACCATGAGTTTTTACTTCTATATGTAAACTGCATGGAATATACTTGTATTCAATGTGAATACACTGTTATACCATGAGTTTTTAGTTCTATATGTAAACTGCATGGAATATACTTGTATTCAATGTGAATACACTGTTATACCATGAGTTTTTACTTCTATATGTAAACTGCATGGAATATACTTGTATTCAATGTGAATACACTGTTATACCATGAGTTTTTACTTCTATATGTAAACTGCATGGAATATACTTGTATTCAATGTGAATACACTGTTATACCATGAGTTTTTAGTTCTAATATGTAAACTGCATGGAATATACTTGTATTCAATGTGAATACACTGTTATACCATGAGTTTTTACTTCTTATATGTAAACTGCATGGAATATACTTGTATTCAATGTGAATACACTGTTATACCATGAGTTTTTACTTCTATATGTAAACTAGCATGGAATATACTTGTATTCAATGTGAATACACTGTTATACCATGAGTTTTTACTTCTATATGTAAACTGCATGGAATATACTTGTATTCAATGTGAATACACTGTTATACCATGAGTTTTTACTTCTATATGTAAACTGCATGGAATATACTTGTATTCAATGTGAATACACTGTTATACCATGAGTTTTTAGTTCTATATGTAAACAGCATCAAATATACTTGTATTCAATGTGAATACACTGTTATACCATGAGTTTTTACTTCTATATGTAAACTGCATGGAATATACTTGTATTCAATGTGAATACACTGTTATACCATGAGTTTTTAGTTCTATATGTAAACTGCATGGAATATACTTGTATTCAATGTGAATACACTGTTATACCATGAGTTTTTACTTCTATATGTAAACTGCATGGAATATACTTGTATTCAATGTGAATACACTGTTATACCATGAGTTTTTACTTCTATATGTAAACTGCATGGAATATACTTGTATTCAATGTGAATACACTGTTATACCATGAGTTTTTACTTCTATATGTAAACTGCATGGAATATACTTGTATTCAATGTGAATACACTGTTATACCATGAGTTTTTAGTTCTATATGTAAACAGCATCAAATATACTTGTATTCAATGTGAATACACTGTTATACCATGAGTTTTTACTTCTATATGTAAACTGCATGGAATATACTTGTATTCAATGTGAATACACTGTTATACCATGAGTTTTTAGTTCTATATGTAAACAGCATGAAATATACTTGTATTCAATGTGAATACACTGTTATACCATGAGTTTTTAGTTCTATATGTAAACTGCATGGAATATACTTGTATTCAATGTGAATACACTGTTATACCATGAGTTTTTACTTCTATATGTAAACTGCATGGAATATACTTGTATTCAATGTGAATACACTGTTATACCAGAGTTTTTACTTCTATAAAACGCATGGAATATACTTGTATTCAATGTGAATACACTGTTAACTACCATGAGTTTTTAGTTCTATATGTAAACAGCATCAAATATACTTGTATTCAATGTGAATACACTGTTATACCATGAGTTTTTAGTTCTATATGTAAACAGCATGAAATATACTTGTATTCAATGTGAATACACTGTTATACCATGAGTTTTTAGTTCTATATGTAAACAGCATCAAATATACTTGTATTCAATGTGAATACACTGTTATACCATGAGTTTTTAGTTCTATATGTAAACAGCATCAAATATACTTGTATTCAATGTGAATACACTGTTATACCATGAGTTTTTACTTTATATATGTAAACTGCATGGAATATACTTGTATTCAATGTGAATACACTGTTATACCATGAGTTTTTAGTTCTATATGTAAACAGCATGAAATATACTTGTATTCAATGTGAATACACTGTTATACCATGAGTTTTTATTCTATATGTAAAATGAAATAACTTGTATTCAATGTGAATACACTGTTATACCATGAGTTTTTACTTCTATATGTAAACTGCATGGAATATACTTGTATTACAATGTGAATACACTGTTATACCATGAGTTTTTACTTCTATATGTAAACTGCATGGAAATATACTTGTATTCAATGTGAATACACTGTTATACCATGAGTTTTTACTTAGTTCTATATGTAAACAGCATCAAATATACTTGTATTCAATGTAAATACACTGTTATACCATGAGTTTTTACTTCTATATGTAAACTGCATGGAATATACTTGTATTCAATGTGAATACACTGTTATACCATGAGTTTTTACTTCTATATGTAAACTGCATGGAATATACTTGTATTCAATGTGAATACACTGTTCTATACCATGAGTTTTTAGTTCTATATGTTAAACAGCATCAAATATACTTGTATTCAATGTGAATACACTGTTATACCATGAGTTTTTACTTCTATATAGTAAACTGCATGGAATATACTTGTATTCAATGTGAATACACTGTTATACCATGAGTTTTTAGTTCTATATGTAAACTGCATGGAATATACTTGTATTCAATGTGAATACACTGTTATACCATGAGTTTTTACTTCTATATGTAAACTGCATGGAATATACTTGTATTCAATGTGAATACACTGTTATACCATGAGTTTTTACTTCTATATGTAAACTGCATGGAATATACTTGTATTCAATGTGAATACACTGTTATACCATGAGTTTTTTAGTTCTATATGTAAACAGCATCAAATATACTTGTATTCAATGTGAATACACTGTTATACCATGAGTTTTTACTTCTATATGTAAACTGCATGGAATATACTTGTATTCAATGTGAATACACTGTTATACCATGAGTTTTTAGTTCTATATGTAAACTGCATCAGGAATATACTTGTATTCAATGTGAATACACTGTTATACCATGAGTTTTTACTTCTATATGTAAACTGCATGGAATATACTTGTATTCAATGTGAATACACTGTTATACCATGAGTTTTGACTTCTATATGTAAACTGCATGGAATATACTTGTATTCAATGTGAATACACTGTTATACCATGAGTTTTTACTTCTATATGTAAACTGCATGGAATATACTTGTTTTCAATGTGAATACACTGCTATACCATGAGTTTTTAGTTCTATATGTAAACAGCATCACAATATACTTGTATTCAATGTGAATACACTGTTATACCATGAGTTTTTACTTCTATATGTAAACTGCATGGAATATACTTGTATTCAATGTGAATACACTGTTATACCATGAGTTTTTACTTCTATATGTAAACAGCATGAAATATACTTGTATTCAATGTGAATACACTGTTATACCATGAGTTTTTACTTCTATATGTAAACTGCATGGAATATACTTGTATTCAATGTGAATACACTGTTATACCATGAGTTTTTACACTTCTATATGTAAACTGCATGGAATATACTTGTATTCAATGTGAATACACTGTTATACCATGAGTTTTTAGTTCTATATGTAAACAGCATCAAATATACTTGTATTCAATGTGAATACACTGTTATACCATGAGTTTTTAGTTCTATATGTAAACAGCATCAAATATACTTGTATTCAATGTGAATACACTGTTATACCATGAGTTTTTAGTTCTATATGTAAACAGCATCAAATATACTTGTTTTCTATGTGAATACACTGCTATACCATGAGTTTTTAGTTCTATATGTAAACAGCATCAAATATACTTGTATTCAATGTGAATACACTGTTATACCATGAGTTTTTACTTCTATATGTAAACTGCATGGAATATACTTGTATTCAATGTGAATACACTGTTATACCATGAGTTTTTACTTCTATATGTAAACAGCATGAAATATACTTGTATTCAATGTGAATACACTGTTATACCATGAGTTTTTACTTCTATATGTACTAGTATACGGCGGCCCGTCCCAGGACGGTAATAGGTGAAGTCTAGTATTCAGTGTCTGCTGTGCATTTAGTCGACTTATACTTTTATTGTCTGCTGCACGTTAGTTGAGTTATAATTGTATTGTCTGCTGCACGTTAGTTGAGTTATACTTGTATTGTCTGCTGCAAGTTAGTCGACTTTTACTTTAATACCCCTTATACTTTTTACACCTTAATCTACTTTAAGCCTCTTAATCCATGTAAAGTCGCTTAATCCACGTTAAACCACTTCATCCATGTTAAGCCACCTAATCTTCTTACGATTTATTAATCACTTTCAGCCCATTAATCCACGCATTGTCAAGTCGTACCACTCATACACGTACCAAACAATGGAGGGAAAACCAATCACGGTTTAGCGCACTTGGGAATTTCCCCCAAGGCCATGCCCGTGCTCCTTTCTTGGTCCTTTACTTGCAGATTAAGTGTCCTACCAATGCCCGTCGTTTCCAACCAGTCCGCGGGTCTCGCCCTGCCTCTCGCTCTGCCCGTAGGTCTACACCTGCCCGCCGTTTTCCCCAGTCCGTCCTTTTACCCGCTCTGTCCACGAAAATTTGAAAGAAAAAGGTTAAGCCTAACCGGCGGCAGTTCGAACCCTTTTCAGGTGGTCGACCTTTTTCCAGGTAGAAAAAGTTACGTGAACCCTCTCGAATCGAACCAATGGAAGCACATGCACTGGAACAAAAGGGTACAATCTCTTAATGGTGTTGGAACGCACTCAATTGAGCTGTTAAGAAAAAAAATTTAATGATGGTTCTTTGAGGGATAAGAAAAGAAATGGTGTCTAAAGGTTGTTGGAACGCAGTCAATAGACATGTTAAGAAAACATGAATTGGTGCTTGTTTGGATGCAACAGGGAACGGTCTCTTAAGGAGTTGTAAGAACTCAATGAATTGGGGCTTGTTTGGGGGGATGCAAAAGGGAACGGTCTCTGAAAAGTGTTGGAATGTAGTCAACACAGCTGGTGAAAACACAATGAAATGGGGCCTGTTTGAAGAATGTAAAAAGTAATGGTCTCTGAAAATATTTGGAATGCAGTCAATGGAGCTGGTGAAAACACAGTGAATTGGGGCTTGTTTGAAGGAAGCTAAAAGGGAAGGATCTCTGAAAAGTGCTGGAATGCAGCCAACAGAGGTAGTGGAACCAAAATCAATTGGGGCTCGTTTTAAGGATGCAAAAGAGAACGGTCTCTAAAACTGTTGGAATGCAATCAATAGACCTGGTGAAAACAATGAATTGGGGCTTGCTTGGGGGGATGCAAAAGGGAACGTTCTCTGAAAAGTGTTGGAATGTAGTCAACACAGCTGGTGAAAACACAATGAAATGGGGTCTGTTTGAAGAATGTAAAAAGTAACGGTCTCTAAAAATATTTGGAATGCAGTCAATGGAGCTGGTGAAAACACAGTGAATTGGGGCTTGTTTGAGGTAAGCTAAAAGGGAACGATCTCTGAAAAGTGCTGGAATGCAGCCAACAGAGGTGGTGGAACCAAAATCAATTGGGGTTTGTTTTAAGGATGCAAAAGGGAACGGTCTCTAAAAGTGTTGGAATGCAATCAATGGACCTGGTGAAAACAATGAATTGGGGCTTGTTTGGGGGGATGCAAAAGGGAACGGTCTCTTAAAAGTGTTGGAACGCAGTCAATGGAGCTGTTGAGAACAGTATCCAATAGCTGTGGTTTGAGGACTGCAAAAGGGAACTGTCTCTGAAGATTGTTGGAACACAGTCAATGGAGCTGGAGAAAACAAAATGAATTGGGGCTTGTTTGAGGGATGCAAAAGGGAACGGTCTCTCAAAGGTGTTGGAATGCAGTCAAAGAAGCTCATCAGAATACAATGAATTGGTGGTTGTTTGAGGGATGCAAAAGGGAACGGTCTCTTAAAAGTGTTGGAACGCAGTCAGTGGAGTAGTTGTGAACAAAATGCAATTATGGTTGTTTGAGAGGTGAAAAAGGGAACGGTCTCTTAAAAGTGTTGGAACGCAGTCAGGGGAGCTGTTGAGAACAGTATCCAATAGTTGTTGGTTGAGGGATGCAAAAGGGAACGGTCTCTTAAAAGTGTTGGAACGCAGTCAGTGGAGCAGTTGTGAACAAAATGCAATGATGGTTGTTTGAGAGGTGAAAAAGGGAACGGTCTCTTAAAAGTGTTGGAACGCAGTCAGGGGAGCTGTTGAGAACAGTATCCAATAGCTGATGGTTGAGGGATGCAAAAGGGAATGGTCTCTTAAAAGTGTTGGAACGCTGTAAATGGAGCTGTTGAGAACAAAATGCAATGATGGTTGTTTGAGAGGTGATAAAGGGAACGGTCTCTTAAAAGTGTTGGAACGCAGCCAACAGAGGTGGTGGAACCAAAATCAATTGGGGTTTGTTTTAAGGATGCAAAAGAGAACGTTCTCTAAAAGTGTTGGAATGCAATCAATAGACCTGGTGAAAACAATGAATTGGGGCTTGTTTGGGGGGATGCAAAAGGGAACGGTCTCTGAAAAGTGTTGGAATGCAGTCAACACAGCTGGTGAAAACAGAATGAAATGGGGCTTGTTTGAAGAAGGTGAAAGGGAACGTTGTCTAAAGGGTGTTGGAATGCAGTCCATGGGGCTGATGGAAACACAATGAATTGGGGCTTGGTAGAGGATGCAAAAAAGAACAGTCCCTGAAAAGTGTTGGAATGCAGTCAACGGAGCTGGTGGAAGCAAAATCAATTGGTGTTTGTTTAAAGGATGCAAAGTGGAACGGTTTCTGAAAGTTGATGGAATGCAGTCAACTGAGCTGGTGAAAAACCAGGAATTGGGGCCTGTTTGAGGGTTGCAATAGAGAACGTTCTCTGAAGTGTGGTGATTTCAAGTCAATGGAGCTGGTGAGGAAACAGTAAATTGGAGCTTTCTTGAGAGATGCAAAATGGAACGGTCTCTAAAAAGTGTTGGAATGCAGAATAAGGAGCTGGTGGAAACAAATTAATTTGGGACTGTTTAAAGGATGCAAAAGAGAATGTTCTCTAATAGTGTCTGGTGGATGCAAAATGGGACGGTCTCATAAGGTGGAGTTTGGGACACAGCAAATGGAGCTGTCAACCAAAACAATGAATTGGTGGTTGTTTCAGGGCTGTCAAATGGAACGGTCTCTTGAGTTAGTTATGAAACACAGACAATGACAACGACAGGCAATGAAAGCAATGAATTGTTGTTTGTTTTGGGGCTGCAGTCTCTTCAAAATAGAACGTTACCAACGGACCTGTTGGAAAATAATTGTTAATTGGTGGTGTAATTGGTTATTCAGCGTGTATATAATCTTATTACCGTTGACGTGAAGGCTGTGTGCTGTGCATATGGTTGACGTCGGCCATTATGGTGGAGTCGGGGTAGATGAAATGCGGAGTGCGGTGTGGGGAATAGCTACAGTGTAGAAAAGCGGAAAGAGGGAAAAGGTTAAGCATAGCTGGCGGCAGGTCGAACCCTTTTCAGGTAGTCGAACTTTTTCGCAGGTAGAAAAAAAGCACGTGACGGCAGTTGGACCAATGGTAAAAGGGACGTAAAAGTGAAAGGAAAAGGTTAAGCCTAGCTGGCGGCAGGTCGAACCCTTTTGCAGGTAGTCGAACCTTTTCGCAGGTAGAAAAAAAGCACGTGACGCCGTCCAACCAATGGCAGCGTGCGCCTACACGACCTTGAACGGACAAACAAACACACAGACAGATTCACAAACAAACTCCGCCCACAAAGTACCCTTGGGTTTTTATAAAGGTAGGAGACTAGTATACGGCGGCCCGTCCCAGGACGGTAATAGGTGAAGTCTAGTATTTAGTCGAACCTGTCCTTAAGCCCCTTAATCCACTTAAAAACCCTTAATCCACTTAAAGCCCCTTAATCCACTTAAAGCTTCTTAATCCATGTTAAGCTGTTTAATCCACGTAAAGCCCCTTTGTCTACTTTCAACTTATTAATCCACTTAAAGGCCCCTTAATCCATGTTAAGCCGCTGAATCCACGTAAAGAAACTTAATCTTCTTACCAACTTAATGATCCACTTGTATCCTCTTAATCTATGGTTAGCCGCTTAATCTACTAACAATTTATTAATCCACTTTAAGCCCCTTAATCCACGCATTGTCAAGTCGTACCACTCATACACGTAACAAACCATGTAGGAAAAACAAATCACAGTTGAGCGCACTTGGGAACTGCCTCCAAGGCCATGCTTCTTACTTGGTTCTTTACTTGCAGTTTTTCTGCTTTACCAATGCCCGTCCCCTGCCCGTCGTTTCCAACCTGTCCGTTGTTTCGCCCTGCCCGTGGATCTCGCCCTGCCCGCGGATCTCGCCCTGTTTTCCCCAGTTCGTCTTTTTACCCGCACTGTCCGCGGAAATTGGAAAGAAAAAGATTAAGCCTAGCTGGTGGCAGTTCGAACCCTTTTCAAGTAGTCGACCTTTTTCCAGGTAGTCGACCTTTTTCCAGGCAGCAAAACTTACGTGAACCCTTTCGAACCAATGGAAGCAAGCCCACTGGAAAAAAGGGAACACTCTCTTAATGGTGTTGGAACGCAGTCAATTGAGCTGTCAAGAAAAAAATGTCAATATTAGCGCGCGCACAACAATAGTTCCCCGGAAAAACAAACAGACAGATACACAAACAAATCCCTCCCACAAATACCCTTTGCGCATTAATAGAAGTAGTAGACGATGCTTGTCCTCTGCCCGTCGTTTCAAACCTGTTATTTGTTTCCGCCATTCCCGCTGGTCTCGCCCTGCCCGCCGTTTTCCTACGTCCGTCCTTTTACGCACCCTGTCCGCGCTAATTCCAAAGAAAAATGTGAAGCCTAATCGGCGGCAGTTCAAATCCTTTTCAGGTGGTTGACCTTTTTCCAGATAGTCAACCTTTTTCCAGGCAGACAAAAGTTACGTGAACCCTATCGAACCGATGGAAGCGCGCGCACTGGAACAAAAGGGAACAATCTCTTAATGGTGTTGGAACGCAGTCAATTGAGCTGTTAAGAAAAAAAATGCAATGGTGGTTCTTTGAGGGATGAAAAAAGGAAATGGTGTCTAAAGGTTGTTGGAACGAAGTCAATAGACTTATTAAGAAAACATGAATTGGTGCTTGTTTGAAGGATGCAAGAGAGAACAATCTCTAAAGGAGTTGTAAGAACTCAATGAATTGGTGGTTGTTTGAGGGATGCAAAAGGAAAAGGTCTCTCAAGTATGTTGGAGTGCAGTAAATGGATCTGTTGAGCACAAAGAATAGGTGGTTGTTTGAGGGATGCAAAAGGAAACAGTCTCAATGGTGTTGGAATGCAGTCAAAGGAGCTGTCCAAATACCATAAATTGGTACTCGTTTAGAACCGCAAAAAGGAATGATCTCTTAATTAGTTGTAAGTACTCAATGAATTGGTGGTTGTTTGAGGGATGCAAAAAGGAACAGTCTATGAAAAGTTCTGGAACGCAGTAAATGGAGCTGTTGGGAACAAAATGGATTGGTGCTTGTTTTAAGGGATGCAAAAGGGAACGGTCTCTTAATATTAATGAATAGCAGTCAAAAGAGCTGCCCAGAACACAATGTAATAGTGGTTGTTTGAGGACTGAAAAAGGGAATGGTTTCTTCAAAGTGTTGAAACACAGTCAGTGGAGATGTTTAGAACAAAATGCAGTGGTGGTTGTTTGAGGAATGCAAATGGAAACGGTCTCTTAAAAGTGTTGGAACGCAGTCAGTGGAGCTGTTAGGAATACCATGAATTGTTGCTTGGTTTAAGGGATGCAAAAGGGAACAGTTTCTTAATGGTGGTGGAACGCAGTCAATTGAGCTGTTGAGGACAAAGAATAGGTGGTTTTTGAGGGATGCAAAAGGGAATGGTCTCTGAAAAGTGCTGCAATGCAGCAAAAAAGGCTGTTGAGAAGCCAAGAAATTGGTGGTTGTTTGAGGGATGCAAAAGGGAACGGTCTCTTAAGGGTGTTGGATTGCAGCCAGCGGAGCTGTTGAAAAACACAATAATTGGTACTTATTTATGGGATACAAAAGAGAACGGTCTCTTAATTAGTTGTAAGTACTCAATGAATTGTTGGTTGTCTTAGGGTTGCAGAAGGGAACGGTCTCTGAAAGGTGTTGGAACACAGGCAACGTAGCTGGTGGGAATACAATGAGATGGTGCTTGTTTTAAAGAATGCAAAAGGGAACGGCCTCTTATGGGTATTGGAATACAGTCAAAGGAGCTGTCCAGAACACAAAGTAATAGTGGCTATTTGAGGGAAGCAAAGGTAACGGTCTCTCAAGGTTGGGGGCACACAGTCAATGGAGCTGTCAAGAACACAGAATTGATGGTTGTTTGAGGGATGGAAAAGGGAACGGTCTCTTAATATTTTTGGAACACAGTCAAAGGAGCTGTCCAGAACTCAAAGTTATAGTGGTTGTTTGAGGGCTGCAAAAGGGAACGGTCTCTTAAAAGTTATGGAAAACAGTCAGGGGAGCTGTTGAGAACAAAATGCAATGGTGGTTGTTTGAAGGGTTCAAAAGGGAACGGTCTTTTAAAAGTGTTGAAACGCAGTCAGTTAAGCTGTTGAGAACAGTATACAATAGTGGTTGTTGGAAGGCTGCAAATGGGAACCGTCTCTTAAAAGTGTTGAAACGCAGTCAGGGGAGCTGTTGAGAACAAAATGCAGTGGTGGTTGTTTGAGGGGTGAAAAAGGGAACGGTCTCTTAAAAGTGTTGAAACGCAGTCAGTGGAGCTGTTGGGAATACCATGAATTGTTGCTTGGTTTAAGGGATGCAAAAGGGAATGGTCTCTTAAAGGTGGTGGAACGCAGTCATTTGAGTTGTTGAGGACAAAGAATAGGTGGTTTTTTAGGGATGCAAAAGGGAACGTTTTCAAAGGTGTTGGAAAGCAGTCAAAGGAGCTGTCCAAACACAATGAATGGGTGGTTGTTTGAGGGGTGCAAAAGGGAACGGTCTCTTAAAAGTGTTGGAACGCAGTCAGGAGAGCTGTTGAGAACAGTATCCAAAAGCTGTTGTTTGAGGGATGAAAAAGGGAACAGTCTCTTAAAAGTGTTGGAACGCAGTCAGTGGAGCTGTTGAATACAGTATGCAGTGGTGACTGTTTAAGGGGTGCAAAAGGGAACGGTCTCTTAAAAGTGTTGGAGCACAGTCAGAGGAGCTGTTGAGAACGAAATGAAGTGGTGGTTGTTTTAGGGGTGCAAAAAGGAACAGTCTCTGAAATGGGCTGCAATGAAGCAAAAGGGGCTGTTGAGAAACCAAGGATTTGGTGGTTGTTTGAGGGATGCAAAAGGGAACGGTCTCTCAAAGGTGATGGATACAGTCAATGGAGCTGGTGAACACATAATGAATTGAGGCTTGTTTGAGGGATGCAAATGGGAACGGTCTCTTAAGGGTGCTGAAAAGCAGTCAAAGGAGCTGTTGAGAACATAAAGAATGGGTGATTGTTGAGTGATGCAAAAGGGAACGGTCCCTCAAAGGTGTTGGAATGCCCTCAAGGAAGCTGTGAACAACACAATGCATTGGGGGCTTGTTTGAGGGATGCAAAAGGGAACGGTCTCTCAATATTGTTGGGACAAAGTCAAGGGAGCTGGGGAAAACAAAATGAATGGGAGCTTGTTTGAGGGGTGCAAAAGGGACCGGTTCCTGAAAAGTGCTGGAATGCAGACAATGGGGCTGTTGACAACCCAAGGCATTGGTTGTTGTTTGAGGGATACAAAAGGGAACAGTCTCTCAATGGTGTTGGAACGCAGTCAATTGATCTGTTGAGGACTTAGAACTGGTGGTTGTTTGAAAGCTGAAAAAGGGAACGGTCTCTCAAGTATGTTAGAACACAGTCAATGGGGCTTTTGAAAACTCAAAGAATAGGTAGTTGTTTGTGGGATTCAAAAGGGAACGGTCTATGAAGATTGTTGGAACACAGTCAAGGTAGCTGGTGAAAACATAAGGAATTGGGGCTTTTTTAGGGATGCAAAAGGCAACGGTCTCTCAAAGGTGATGGAATGCAGTCAATGGAGCTAATCAGAATACAATGAATGTGTGATTGTGGAGTGATTCAAAAGGGAACGGTCCCTCAAAGGTGTTGGAATGCAGTCAAGGAAGCTGTGAACAACACAATGAATTGGTGGCTGTTTGAGTGATGCAAAAGGGAACGGTCTCTGAAGATTGTTGGAACAAAGTCAAGGGAGCTGGTGAAAACAAAATGAATGGGGGCTTGTTTGAGGGATGTAAAAGGGAACGGTCCCTGAAAAGTTCTGGAACGCAGACAATGGGGCTGTTGACAACCCAATGCATTGGTTGTTGTTTGAGGGATACAAAAGGGAACAGTCTCTCAATGGTGTTGGATCACAGTCAATTGAGCTGATGAGCACTTAGAACTGGTGGTTGTTTGAGGGCTGAAAAAGGGAACGGTCTCTCAAGTATGCTGGAACACAGTCAATGGGGCTTTTGAAAACTAAAAGAATAGGTAGTTGTTTGTGGGATGCAAAAGGGGACGGTCTATGAAGATTGTTGGAACACAGTCAAGGTAGCTGGTGAAAACAAAAGGAATTGGGGCTTTTTTGAGGGATGCAAAAGGCAACGGTCTCTCAAAGGTGATAGAATGCAGTCATTGGAGTCAATCAGAATACAATGAATTGGTGTTTGTGTGAGGGATGCAAAAGGGAACGGTCTTTAAAGAGTGTTGCAAAGCAGTCAATGGAGCTAATGAGAACACAATGATAAGATGGTTGTTTGAGGGATGGAAAAGGGAACGGTCTCTTAATTTGGTTGGAACGCAGTCAAAGGAGCTGTTGAGAACATAAAGAATGGGTGATTGTTGAGTGATGCAAAAGGGAACGGTCCCTCAAAGGTGTTGGAATGCAGTCAAGGAAGCTGTGAACAACACAATGAATTGGGGGCTTGTTTGAGGGATGCAAAAGGGAACGGTCTCTCAAGATTGTTGGAACAAAGTCAAGGGAGCTGGGGAAAACAAAATGAATGGAAGCTTGTTTGAGGGATGCAAAAGGGAACGGTCCCTGAAAGTGCTGGAACACAGACAATGGGGCTGTTGACAACCCAAGGCATTGGTTGTTGTTTGAGGGATACAAAAGGGAATGGTCTCTCAATGGTGTTGGAACGCAGTTATTTGAGCTGTTGAGGACTTAGAACTTGTGGTTGTTTGAGGGCTGAAAAAGGGAACGGTCTCTCAAGTATGTTAGAACACAGTCAATGGGGCTTTTGAAAACTCAAAGAATAGGTAGTTGTTTGTGGGATGCAAAAGAGAACGGTCTCTGAAGATTGTTGGAACACAGTCAAATGAGCTGGTGAAAAGAAAATGAATGGGGGCTTATTTGAGGGATGCAAAAGGGAACGGTCTCTGAAATTTGTTGGAACGCAGTCAGTGGAGCTGTTGGGAACAAAATTGCAGTAGTGGTTGTTTGAGGGATGAAAAAGGCAACAGTCTCTGAAATGTGTTGGAATGCATTCAATGTAGATGTTAAGAAAACAAAGATTGTGTGGATTTTTGAGGGATGCAAAAGGGAACGGTCTCTGAAATTGGTTGGAATGCAGTCAATGGAGCTGATAAAAAGACAGTGAATTGGTGGCTTGAGTTAAAGGAAGCAAATAAACAGTCTATTACAGTTGGTTATTGTATACGCAATTGCTTCAAATTAGTAAAGTGTAATTAGTTAGACGCGAGAAAAGTGTAGGTACAGCGTAGGAAAATGTACGAATGATGTCGGCCATGTTGGAAAAGACGTGTAAATTAATTTTAGGATTGCAGTGCTGTGATTGGCTGCAGCAAAAAATCACGTGACCCGCATGCAACCAATGGCAGCGTGCGCACACATGAAATTTCTCGGACAAACACACAGACAGACAGATACACAAACAAATCCCGCCCACAAATACCCCTTTCGCTTTTATAAAGATAGGAGACTAGTATACGGCGGCCCGTCCCAGGACGGTAATAGGTGAAGTCTAGTATTCAGTGTCTGCTGTGCATTTAGTCGACTTATACTTTTATTGTCTGCTGCACGTTAGTTGAGTTATACTTGTATTGTCTGCTGCACGTTAGTTGAGTTAAACTTGTATTGTGTGCTGCAAGTTAGTGTATTTATACTTATATTGTCTGCTGCACGTTAGTCGACTTTTACTTTAATACCCCTTATACTTTTTACACCTTAATCTACTTTAAGCCTCTTAATCCATGTAAAGTCGCTTAATCTACGTTAAGCAACTTAATCCATGTTAAGCCGCTTAATCCATGTTAAGCCAACTGCTCCATGTAAAGCCCTTTAATCTTCTTACGATTTATTGATCACTTTAATGCCCCTTCATCCATGTTAAGCTGCTGAATCCACGTATTGTAAGTCGCACCTCTGATACACGTAACAAACTATGGAGGAAACACATTTATTCAAGTGTCCAACTACTATTACCTGTCAGCAGTTAAAAGTGAAAAGAAACAGTTTTATCGTATTGTTAATGTAAGAGTATTACTAATGTAGGTCCAGTGTGGCTTTGAATACAAAATGTAAGACTTGGAATAAAAAATTCACGGTTGAGCGCACTTGGGAACTGCCCCCAAGGCCATGCCCGTGCTCCTTATTTGGTTCGTAGACCGAGGCGGAATTTAGTTCCTCTTTGTGGTTGATGGATTGGTAGTTCAACTTGTCTTAATCACTGGGGCGGTGATATTTTATTCGGCTTGCTATTCGAGGAGAACTTCTTTGTAAACAACGTTTTTGGTGAAAACCTTGTTTTTGTCTTGCTCCGTGGATTGCGGAAGATTCCGAAGTAGCTTGCCTTGTTTCTCCGTTTCTTCGCACTGAATTTTAACACCTTCCCTCGATGTGGCTCGTGAAAACGCAACGTATAGTTGGCCGTGGCTGAAGACGGATTCAGGAAGGTAGATGCCTACTCGCTCAAATGTCTGTCCCTGTGACTTGTTGATGGTCATGGCAAAAGCCACAAGCACAGGGAACTGCAATCTTTTGAGTTTGAAGGGCAAGTCAGAGTCGGTGGGAGACATGGACATCCGCGGGAGGAAGACGTTGTGTCCTTTGTGTTTGCCGGCCGCGATCTCTGCCACGATCAGGTTACCGCTGAGCGCCTTGATGATGAGCCTCGTGCCGTTGCAAAGTCCCTGTCGTGAGTCAATGTTCTTGAGAAGAATGACGATGGCTCCTATTTTCAGTTTGAGTTGGTGCGGAGGTAGCCCAGAGACGTTGAAGGTGTTTAAAATTTCCGGAGGGTAGTTGGAAATTTCCTCTGGGTCCTCTGAATCGATGGTGTCGATACTTTTGCAGACTTTCAACGCGCCAGGCATCTCGCCGATGATCTTGTTGTTGATTCTCAGACAATCTTCATTCTTGGGACATAGAATAGCCCGGTTGCAAACTTGTTCTCTGACGCCTTCGTTTAACAGATCGGATGGATCGCCAAAGACGTGTTCGATTAAGTTGGTTCGAATGTTGAGAAAGTCTTGCGGGATTTCGATGAGATCTGGGTCGTTGAGCCGCGGTATTTGTGCCAAAGATCCGTTTCCAAGTTGAATGAGCCAATCGGCGAAATCTTGACTACCATCGGCGGTACGCATGTTTTGCACCAATCGAAGCTGTCGAAAAAGAGGCCAAGTCACATTATTGATGATGGTCACTTCGGTGACTTTGACCCTGTTTCCGTGCCTCACAACGGGTAAGCACTGTCTAAAATCGCCGCCGAGTAAGAGAACTTTGCCACCGTAGGGATCGACGCGATTATTCATGACAGTTTGGAAAAGATGATTGATCGCGTCGAGGGCGTGGTTGGTTTTCATGGTGGCTTCGTCGGAAATGATGAGACTGGCGTTTCTGATCAGTTGCGCGTTGTAGCTGGCTTCTTCGATTTTCGATCTTGTCGTCTCTGTTATTGGAGGATAAATCTTGAACTGCGAATGGTAAGTTGTTCCGTCCAGTAACAAAGTGGACGCGATCCCCGTGGAAGCCACTGCAATGACCTGCCTCCCCTGACCTTGAAGGACGGTGATGAGGGTGTTGTAGAGAAAGGTCTTTCCCGTTCCTCCAGGGCCATCAAGGAAATACTGTCGTGGATGTAAGTTGTTGACATCGTTGACAGCAGCCATGACTTGATCAAAGGCCGCGCGTTGCCCGTCGTTGAGCTGTGCCAACATCATTTCGCCCATGAGTCTCTTTTCTCTTTGATTGTTTTCGTTGTTCACTTCCATCTGATCTTCGACCAGTTGGTTAATCAGCTGGAAATCAGGGACAGGCAGGGAGAGATCTTCCATCGTCTGATTGTGGAGACGTAGCTTGTCCTGAATCCATTTCAACGTCAAGTTCTTGGCTACGTTGGCTTCGTGTCCGCTTCTAATGTAGTCTTCCATCAGATGGTTCAGGTTGATTTCAAATAGATGCAGAGCGTCGGAGGGATTGCAGAACAGGCAAATGTCGACAAAAAGCTGCCTCAGCTGGAGAGGCATTTGGAATGCTGCCGCTTCTTGCATGGCTCTAGCCCAAGCAGTGTCGTCTTCCAGCAAATTCAGTGCTATTGCTGCCGCTTTGAAAGTGGGATGGACAATCTGGTCGACTGTTCGCAAATCTTCAAAGCTTGTTGGCCCTTTAACGTTGATGAGAAGCAGACGAAGGCAATGCCGTTCCACCTGTCGAACACCAACCGTGTATAGGCGACCGATGATCTTGGCCCGTTTCACGCGAGGCTTCCACGAATTGGTTTTCTTGATGAAAACGTAGTGGTGAGGTATTTCTCTGTAGAAATATTGCCGTGCGCTCTCGTCGACGCGATTCAACTTGAAGAAAGCAGTCAGGTTGGTGTCCCTCGAAGCGGCATTGATGACGGCTTGCATTTCGTTTCCCGGTTGGAAAAAGACGGGTTGCTCTCGGGGCAAATGGACGGCCAGGCGATAGATGGCATGCGAACGGTCGGAAAGGGGAAACTTGAAGATTCGCCAACAGGCTTCCGGCGCGCTGACGTATCGCGCATCAAGATGGCACGTGATTTCGTCCCACTCCACACTTGGTTCTTCGCCTTCTACCTGGTGATAGGTTCCCACTTTTTGATCCATTTTCAGGCAATCGTACCCTTTGTAGACATACTTGAAGATGTACTTGACACTGACGATTGATGCGCAGTATTCGAGGTTGATGTGGGAGTCAAACTTGAGGGATAACCAAGGGTTGTAAGGAACGACCCAGGTGTTGTCCACTTCGAAATACGTGTGCCCTCGTTTCAAGCGGTGTACAACTCCCGTATCTCTTCGTCTGTAAGTGGGGTAGCCATTATCGTTGAGGATGGTTTCTTGGCTGTGTGGCTTCGGAAAAGACTTTGAGCATTTGTCGGCATCCATGCAAGGGGATTTTTTGTTGATTAACCCACACGGACCGTGAATCATGTGGGTCATGACGCTCTTGTAAAGTCTCGGATGCGTGGTTCTATCGGGAATTTCCGCGCAGATGGTTGCATCCACATCTTCTGCGGTAGCAGGGGCGTCACGCTCGTCGATCCAAATGAGCATGTGGCAGTGTGGCAATCCGCGCTTTTGAAATTCAATGACTTGTATCCGAGCAGTCGCAAATCCCAGCACTTGGCGCTTTTCAATATCGTTGACCAACTCAATCTTCTTTTGTTGGAAAACTCTTGCGACTATATCAGGCCGATCTGGTGCTGAAAGATGGCTGGGAATGTTGGCCGTGATTTCCCTCCACTTTGGGTTGCAGGTGAACGTCAGGAAGAATACCGGCTTGCCGAATTTTCCGCAGATGGCCATTGCATCTTGGTACGCTTGCTTCATCGCCCTTGGACTTCCGATGAAACTCGATGGGAGGACGTGATACGATCCGACCGTAAAGTTTTCTCTCTCGGCTCGATTGTGCAAGTAATCCAAGAGACCGTCGTACTGTGCAACGTGAAGCTCCGCCTGATGTTCGCGGATGTACTTGACGCGGTTTGCTTCAATCTTGACGTAAGAATCGACCGTCCATTGTTGAGTGAGTGATCCACCGGCCAAGACATTATTGAAATAATCCCGAATCGACATGAGAGAGCTGTAAAATTCGCATTGCGTGATCCTTTTTCGTCTTCCTTGGCCACGATTCAACCGTTGGGGATCGTTTTCGTCTTCGTCTATCTGCTCCTCTGGTTCCGGTTCTAGTTCTTCCACCGGCTCTTCTTCACCAGCTAGGGCTTGTACTGGAAGATTTTCACGGCGCAGTATCTCATTCAGTCTTGGGAGACCGATCTCTTCCTCTTCATCCACATCCATTGCCCGTGCTGCTGCTTCCTCTCTTTCACGTCGTGTGGTGGTGGTATAAGGCATGTTTACATGCCATCCATCGTCACCGTTGGGGAAGAGCAAGGGATAAGTCATCGGGTCGCACATGGGCTGTTGTGTGTCAATCTGAATGAACGTTCTCCCTCTGACTGGGATGAAGAGATGGCCTCGGATATCTCTCTTCGCTGGTGGCTCACCGTTTGCGCTTTTGAAAATGACAGCAATCTCGTTTGTCGTCGGGTTGTTGTAGCGTCTCTGATCTACATTTCTTCGATCACTGCTAATGATCATTCCCACGGTTTGGTGCGGTAGATTCTCATCTTGTGCTCGGCGGTACTCTTCTTCAAGTACTTGACGCATCATCTTGTATATTGCTGCGTAGGGATTCTTTTCTCGGAGCATGGCGTCCAATTCTTCCATCAAATTCCTGCAGCACCCTCCGTTTGAGGTGAAATGCGCTCTGAACTCGCTGGCCTGCGCAGCATCTATGAAATAAAGATCCGCATACCTGGGATTGTTCGTGTTTAGGCCGACGGGTGTGGTGTTGTGGTACACTTGACCGTGGATTCGGAAACAGTACGGTCCACGACCTGGCGGCGACGAAATCTTGGCGCCCAACGAAGCAAAAGCGTGAGCGCTGTTGTAATTGCGGATCTTCATCATAAACGCTTTCGCCTTTGGATGGTCATTCTGCAATAGTTTAGCTAGCAGTTGAGGGCACTCTTTCGGTGGTGGGAGAATCACCTTTCCTTTTGCACAGCATTGGGTGAATTTCTTGTCTGACGGTCGTTCACCCTTGAAATGCCTGGCATTACATTCGCCGCAAGTGACGGTCATTTCTCCACAATCGTGCAATGGAACTCGGTTTTCGGAAGTCAAGGTTTTGCAAGCCGCTCTATGAGTTCTTGGCACTCCCGCACGGTTGCGAGCAGCCAAAAGTTCTTCGCGAAAAGTGCGCTCCTCTTCAGTTTCTATTGGTATAATTTCCACATGTTCCAATGCATTCATGGCACGAAGTAATTCTTCGTCTTCTTCTCTTTCTTCGCGGAGCCGTTCCATTCGGAGCCTACTTTCTTCTCGTCTTTCATCTCTTTCTTCCTCATTCTCAATATTCCTACAGGTGGCCATAAGTTCTCTGTGAACTTCACGACGGCCTTCCGCCTCTTCGTTCGTTTCTTCGTTGAGATAAATCTCGTGTCGCAATCTGTCCACTATTGCGCGAGACACCCTCTCTTCAACCGTTTCTTGGGCACGTAGAGCTTGATGACGCATTGCATCTACCATTACGCGCGAGGATCTCTCTTCTTCTGTCTCTTGAGCGCGTAGGACTTGATGTCGCAAGTTATCCTCAATCATCCTTACGCGCCTTTCATCATCGGTTTCTGCGTTGCGTATAGCTTGCTGTCGTGTTGCTTGATCTCTTAGCCTCGCACGTCTTTCATCCTCGTTTTCCTCTTCACGCAAAGCTTGCTGCCGCAATGCTTGCTCTTGTAGCCTAGCTTGTTGCACTTCGGCTGGCTCTTGAGCTCGGTTTACTTTACGTCTTTGCGCTTCTTCTTCTAGACGCGCTTGCCTGTCTACTTCATCTGGGATTTGACGTTGAACTTCTTGATCGAGACGCTGTTTCTTCTCATCGCGCACATATTGTGCCCTGGCTCTATTGTCTTGCAAACGTTTTTCTCTAGCCTCTGGATCTTCTTGCGCTCTTTTCTCTCTTTGCTTCCTATTCTTTTCTGCCTTTTCAGCATCAGTCATTTGACGACGCGGTGCCATTGTTTGATTGTTGATGAAGATTATTCTAAATCGACGGCCCTGTAAAGGTATCGACGATTGAAAATTGGAGAGACGGACGAAATCTAAATTGACAATCGACGGCCCTGTAAAGGTATCGACGATTGAAAATGTGACGGAAAAAAACGAAATTAACAATCGACGGCCCTGTAAAGGTATCAACGATTGAAAATATTCAAGACAGGCGAAAACGAAATGAACAATCGCCGGCCCTGTAAAGGTATCGACGATTGTAAAAGTGCATAGACGAAAAACGAAAAGATCAATCGACGGCCCTGAAAAGGTATCGACGATTGAAATATGCACAGACGAAAACGAAATGAACAATCGACGGCCCTGTAAAGGTATCGACGATTTAAATATGCACAGACGAAAACGAAAGGATCAATCGACAGCCCTGAAAAGGTATCGACGATTGAAATGTGCACAGACGAAAACGAAATAAACAATCGACGGCCCTGTAAAGGTATCGACGATTGAAAATGAGAGAGACGGGCGAAATATAAATTGACAATTGACGGCCCTGTAAAGGTATCGACGACTGAAAATATGACGGACGGAAACTAAGTTAACAATCGACGACCCAGTAAAGGTATCGACGATTGAAAATGTGACGGACGAAAACAAAATTAACAATCGACGGCCCTGTAAAGGTATCGACGATTGAAAATATTGAAGACGGGCGAAAATGAAATGAACAATCGACGGCCCTGTAAAGGTATCGACGATTGTAAAAGTGCATAGACGAAAAACGAAAAGATCAATCGACGGCCCTGAAAAGGTATCGACGATTGAAATATGCACAGACAAAAACGAAATGAACAATCGACGGCCCTGTAAAGGTATCGACGATTGAAATATGCACAGATGAAAACGAAAGGATCAATCGACAGCCCTGAAAAGGTATCGACGATTGAAATGTGCACAGACGAAAACGAAATAAACAATCGACGGCCCTGTAAAGGTATCGTCGATTGAAAATGAGAGAGACGGACGAAATATAAATTGAAAATCGACGGCCCTGTAAAGGTATCGACGACTGAAAATATGACGGACTGAAACGGAGTTAACAATCGACGGCCCTGTAAAGTTATCGACGATTGAAAATGTGACGGACGAAAACTAAATTAACAATCGACGGCCCTGTAAAGGTATCGACGATTGAAAATATTGAAGACGGGCGAAAACGAAATGAACAATCGACGGCCCTGTAAAGGTATCGACGATTGTAAAAGTGCATAGACGAAAAACGAAAAGATCAATCGACAGCCCTGAAAAGGTATCGACGATTGAAATATGCACAGACAAAAACGTAATGAACAATCGACGGCCCTGTAAAGGTATTGACGATTGAAATATGCACAGACGAAAACGAAAGGATCAATCGACAGCCCTGAAAAGGTATCGACGATTGAAATGTGCACAGACGAAAACGAAATAAACAATCGACGGCCCTGTAAAGGTATCGTCGATTGAAAATGAGAGAGACGGACGAAATATAAATTGACAATCGACGGCCCTGTAAAGGTATCGACGACTGAAAATATGACGGACGGAAACGGAGTTAACAATCGACGGCCCTGTAAAGGTATCGACGATTGAAAATGTGACGGACGAAAACTAAATTAACAATCGACGGCCCTGTAAAGGTATCGACGATTGAAAATATTAAAGGCGGGCGAATACGAAATGAACAATCGACGGCCCTGTAAAGGTATCGACGATTGTAAATGTGCATAGACGAAAAACGAAAAGATCAATCGACGGCCCTGAAAAGGTATCGACGATTGAAATGTGAACAGACGAAAACGAATTAACAATCGACGGCCCTGTAAAGGTATCGACGATTGCAAATGTGTGTTGGACACCGAAAATTACCAATCGACGGCCCTGAAAAGGTATCGACGATGGCAAATAGGACTAAATAAGCTAATACTGACAGGAATTGACCAACCACCATAGGTCGGACAAAACTATGCCAGCTAACAATGCTTACGTCCTGATTGAAGTGTTCAAATGATGAGCCGGGATACCTAGGGATGAATGGCCACGCGAACGGACGGATGGCGAAGATAAACACGAACTATGAGTTTCCTGGTCGATGCACCAAAATGTTAACCACCGAAGTAAAACGACGAAAACGGGATGTGGCTAACTCAGTGGCCAAAAGGGCCACGGTGCGATGTATTTAAACACGACACGAGGTTACAACACGGAAAGTTGGGGCGACAGGTTGCGACTGCTACCACCACGAAAACGATTCAGACTCACCTCGTTGCTGCATTTTCCTCCGTCATCGACTACGGCGGAAATGCAGGGGAGGGAAAAAACAAAAGAAGGGCGCTATGCGGTTGCGATATGCGATATGCGGTTATGATTGGAAAAGAAGCAAGAGTAATAACATCAAACAGTTATTAATCCTTGGAACAGTTTCTACCTCTGTGTAACCGTTCAACATTCAGGAAATTAATGTGTTTAATTGATGCAAAAGGGAACAGTTGCTACAAGGTGTTGAAACGCAGTCAATGAGTCTGCAACAAACACAATGAATGTCTGGTTGTTTGAAGGATGGAAAAACGAACAGTCTCAGAAAAGTGTTGGAATGCATTCAACGGAACTGATGGACACAACATCCATTGGGGTTTGTTTTAAGGATGCAAAAGAGAACGTTCTGTAGAGTGTGTTGGAACTCAGACAATGGACCTGGTAAAAACACAATGAATTGGAGCTTGGTAGAGGGATGCAAATGGGTACAGTTTCTGAAAAGTGTTGGAACGCAGTCAAAGGAGCTGTTTATAACACAATGAATTGGTTCTTGATTTAGGGATGCAAAAAGGGAACGGTCTCTCAAATATGTTGGAACGCAGTCAATTGAGCTGTTGACAACTCAAAGAGTTGGTGGTTATTTGAGGGATGCAAAAGGAAACGGTCACTTAAAAGTGTTGGAACGCAGTCAGTGGAACTGTTGAGAACAAAATGCAGTGGTGGTTGTTTCAGGGTGCAAAAGGGAACGGTTTCTTAAAAAAGTTGGAACGCAGTCAGTGAAGCTGTTGAGAACAGTAAGCAATAGTGGTTGTTTGAGTGCTGCAAAAGGGAACGGTCTCTTAAAGTTGTTGGAACGCAGTCAATGCAACTGTTGAAATCACAAAGAATAGGAGGTTGTTTGAGGGATGCAAAAGGGAACAATCTCTGAAGATGGTTGGAACACAGTCATGAAGCTGGTGAAAACAAAATGAATTGGGCCTTCTTTAAGGGATGCAAAAGGGAACGGTCTCTCAAAGATGTTGTCCAATCCAAAAGATCCAATCCAATAGCTGTTTGAGGGCTGCAAAAAGGAACGGTCTCTTAAAAGTGTTGGAACACAGTCAGTAGGGCTGTTGTGAACAAAATTTAGTGGTGGTTGTTTGCTGGGTGGAAAAAGAAACGGTCTCTCAAGGGTGTTGAAAAGCAGTCAATGCAGCTGTTGAAAACACAAAGAATAGGTGGTTGTTAGAGGGTAGCAAAAGGGAAAGGTCTCTTAAGGGTGTTGGATTGCAATCAATAGACCTGGTGAAAACAATGAATTGGGGCTTGTTTTGGGGGATGCAAAAGGGAACGGTCTCTGAAAAGTGTTGGAACGCAGTCAAAGGAGCTGGAGAAAACAAAATGAATTGGGGCTTGTTTGAGGGATGCAAAAGGGAATGTTCTCTCAAAGATGTTGGAATGCAGTCAAAGAAGCTCATCAGAAAACAAAGAATTGGTGGTTGTTTGAGGGATGCAAAAGGGAACGGTCTCTTAAAAGTGTTGGAACGCAGTCAGTGGAGCAGTTGAGAACAAAATGCAGTGGTGGTTGTTTTAGGGGTGCAAAAAGGAACAGTCTCTCAAGGGTGTTGAAAAGGAGCCAATGCAGCTGTTGAAAACACAAAGAATAGGTGGTTGTTTGAGGGATGCAAAAGGGAACGGTCTGTGAAGATTGTTGGAACGCAGTCAATGGAGCTGGTGAAAACAAAATGAATTGGGCTTGTTTGAGGGATACAGAAGGGAACGGTCTCTCAAAGGTGTTGGAATGCAATCAATGGAGCTTATCAGAATACAATGAATTGGTGGTTGTTTGAGGGATGCAAAAGGCAACGGTCTCTTAAAAGTGTTGGAACGCAGTCAGGGAAGCTTTTGAGAACAGTAAGTAATAGTGGTTGTTTGGGGGCTGCAAAAGGGAACGGTCTTTAAATGGTGTTGGAATGCAGTCAATGGAGCTGGTGACAACACAATGAATTGGTGTTTGTGTAAGGGATGCAAAAGGGAACGTCTTTAAAGAGTGTTGCAAAGCAGTCAATGGAGCTGGTGGGAACACAAAGAATAGGTGGTTGTTTGAGCGATGCAAATGGAACGGTCTCTGAAGGTTGGTGAAAAGCAGTCAATTGGGAGCTGTTAAAATACATGGTAATGTTGGTTGTTTCAGGGAAGCAAAAGAGAACGGTCTCTTAATTTTGTTGGAACGCAGTCAAAGGAGCTGTCCAGAACACAATTAATAGTGGTTGTTTAAGGGCTGCAAAAGGGAACGGTCTCTTAAAGTGTTGGATACAGTCAATGGAGAAGTTGAAAACACAATGAATTGAGGCTTGTTTGAGGGATGCAAAAGGGAACAGTCTCTTAAAAGTGTTGGAACGCAGTCAGTGGAGCTGTTGAGAACAAAATTGCATGGGTGGTTGTTTGAGGGATGCAAAAGGCAACGGTCTCCGAAATTTGTTGGAATGCAGTCAATGGAGATGTTAAGAAAACAAAGATTATGTGGTTGTTTGAGGGGTTAAAAAGGAAACGGTCTCTTAAAAATGTTTGAACGCAGTCACTGGAGCTGTTGGGAACCAGATTGCAGTGGTGGTTGTTTGAGGGATGAAAAAGGCAACGGTCTCTTAAAAGTGTTGGAACGCAGTCAGTGGAGCGGTTGGGAATACCATGAATAGTTGCTTGGTTTAAGGGATGCAAAAGGGAACGGTCTCTTAAAGGTGGTGGAACGCAGTCAATTGAGCTGTTGAGGACAAAGAATAGGTGGTTTTTGAGGGATGCAAAATGGAACGGTTTCAATGGTGTTGGAATGCAGTCAAAGGAACTGACCAAATACAATGAATGGGTGGTTGGTTTAGGGAAGCAAAAGAAAACAGTCTCTCAAAGTGTGGGAACGTAGTCAATGGAGCTGTTGAGAACAAAATGCAGCTGTGGTTGTTAGAGGGGTGCAAAAGGGAACGGTCTCTTAAAAGTGTTGGAACGCAGTCAGGAGAGCTGTTGAGAACAGTATCCAAAAACTGTTGTTTGAGGGCTGAAAAAGGGAACGGTCTCTTAAAAGTGTTGGAACACACTCAGTGGAGCTGTTGAAAACAGTATGCAGTGGTGACTGTTTTAGGGGTGCAAAAGGGAACGGTCTCTTCAAAATGCTGGAACGCAGGCAGTGGAGCTGTTGAGAACAAAATGAAGTGGTGGTTGTTTGAGGGGTGCAAAAGGGAACGGTCTCTGAAATGGGCTGCAATGCAGCAAAAGGGGCTGTTGAGAAGCCTAGGAATTGGTGATTGTTTGAGGGATGCAAAAGGGAACGGTCTCTCAATGGTGTTGAATACAGTCAATGGAGCTGGTGAAAACACAAAGAATTGAGGCTTGTTTGAGGGAGGCAAATGGGAACGGTCTCTTAAGGGTGCTGGAAAGCAGTCAAAGGAGCTGTTGAGAACATAAAGAATGGGTGATTGTTGAGTGATGCAAAAGGGAACGGTCCCTCGAAGTTGTTGGAATGCAGTCAATGGAGCATGTGAAAACAAAATGAATGGGGGCTTGTTTGAGGGATGCAAAAGGAAACGGTCCCTCAAAGGTGATGGAATGCAGTCAATGGAGCTAATCAGAATACAATGAATTAATGGTTGTTTGAGGGATGCAAAAGGAAACGGTCTCTTAAAAATGTTGGAATGCAGTCAGTGTAGCAGTTGAGAACAAAATGCAGTGGTGGTTGGTTGTGGTGTGCAAAAGGCAACGGTCTCTGAAATTAATTGGAATGCAGTCAATGAAGCTGTAATAAATATATAATCTTATTACCGTTGACGTGAAGGCTGTGTGCTGGACATATGGTTGACGTCGGCCATTATGGTGGAGTCGGGGTAGGTAAAATGCGGAGTGCGGTGTGGGGAATAGCTACAGTGTAGAAAAGCGGAAAGAGGGAAAAGGTTAAGCCTTGCTGGCGGCAGGTCGAACCCTTTTCAGGTAGTCGAACCTTTTCGCAGGTAGAAAAAAAGCACGTGACGCCGTCCAACCAATGGCAGCGTGCGCCTACACGACCTTGAACGGACAAACAAACAGACAGACAGATTCACAAACAAACTCCGCCCATAAAGTACCCTTGGGTTTTTATAATGGTAGGAGAAACTGCATGGAATATACTTGTATTCAATGTGAATACACTGTTATACCATGAATTTTTACTTCTATATGTAAACTTCATGGAATATACTTGTATTCAATGTGAATACACTGTTATACCATGAGTTTTTAGTTCTATATGTAAACAGCATCAAATATACTTGTATTCAATGTGAATACACTGTTATACCATGAGTTTTTACTTCTATATGTAAACTGCATGGAATATACTTGTATTCAATGTGAATACACTGTTATACCATGAGTTTTTACTTCTATATGTAAACTGCATGGAATATACATGTATTCAATGTGAATACACTGCTATACCATGAGTTTTTAGTTCTATATTTAAACAGCATCAAATATACTTGTATTCAATGTGAATACACTGTTATACCATGAGTTTTTACTTCTATATGTAAACTGCATGGAATATACTTGTATTCAATGTGAATACACTGTTATACCATGAGTTTTTAGTTCTATATGGAAACTGCATGGAATATACTTGTATTCAATGTGAATACACTGTTATACCATGAGTTTTTACTTCTATATGTAAACTGCATGGAATATACTTGTATTCAATGTGAATACACTGTTATACCATGAGTTTTTACTTCTATATGTAAACTGCATGGAATATACTTGTATTCAATGTGAATACACTGTTATACCATGAGTTTTTACTTCTATATGTAAACTGCATGGAATATACATGTATTCAATGTGAATACACTGCTATACCATGAGTTTTTAGTTCTATATGGAAACTGCATGGAGTATACTTGTATTCAATGTGAATACACTGTTATACCATGAGTTTTTACTTCTATATGTAAACTGCATGGAATATACTTGTATTCAATGTGAATACACTGTTATACCATGAGTTTTTACTTCTATATGTAAACTGCATGGAATATACTTGTATTCAATGTGAATACACTGTTATACCATGAGTTTTTACTTCTATATGTAAACTGCATGGAATATACTTGTATTCAATGTGAATACACTGTTATACCATGAGTTTTTACTTCTATATGTAAACTGCATGGAATATACTTGTATTCAATGTGAATACACTGTTATACCATGAGGTTTTAGTTCTATATGTAAACAGCATCAAATATACTTGTATTCAATGTGAATACACTGTTATACCATGAGTTTTTACTTCTATATGTAAACTGCATGGAATATACTTGTATTCAATGTGAATACACTGTTATACCATGAGTTTTTAGTTCTATATGGAAACTGCATGGAATATACTTGTATTCAATGTGAATACACTGTTATACCATGAGTTTTTACTTCTATATGTAAACTGCATGGAATATACTTGTATTCAATGTGAATACACTGTTATACCATGAGTTTTGACTTCTATATGTAAACTGCATGGAATATACTTGTATTCAATGTGAATACACTGTTATACCATGAGTTTTTACTTCTATATGTAAACTGCATGGAATATACATGTTTTCTATGTGAATACACTGCTATACCATGAGTTTTTAGTTCTATATGTAAACAGCATCAAATATACTTGTATTCAATGTGAATACACTGTTATACCATGAGTTTTTACTTCTATATGTAAACTGCATGGAATATACTTGTATTCAATGTGAATACACTGTTATACCATGAGTTTTTACTTCTATATGTAAACAGCATCAAATATACTTGTATTCAATGTGAATACACTGTTATACCATGAGTTTTTACTTCTATATGTAAACTGCATGGAATATACTTGTATTCAATGTGAATACACTGTTATACCATGAGTTTTTACTTCTATATGTAAACTTCATGGAATATACTTGTATTCAATGTGAATACACTGTTATACCATGAGTTTTTAGTTCTATATGTAAACAGCATCAAATATACTTGTATTCAATGTGAATACACTGTTATACCATGAGTTTTTAGTTCTATATGTAAACAGCATCAAATATACTTGTATTCAATGTGAATACACTGTTATACCATGAGTTTTTAGTTCTATATGTAAACAGCATCAAATATACTTGTTTTCAATGTGAATACACTGTTATACCATGAGTTTTTAGTTCTATATGTAAACAGCATCAAATATACTTGTATTCAATGTGAATACACTGTTATACCATGAGTTTTTACTTCTATATGTAAACTGCATGGAATATACTTGTATTCAATGTGAATACACTGTTATACCATGAGTTTTTACTTCTATATGTAAACAGCATGAAATATACTTGTATTCAATGTGAATACACTGTTATACCATGAGTTTTTACTTCTATATGTAAACTGCATGGAATATACTTGTATTCAATGTGAATACACTGTTATACCATGAGTTTTTACTTCTATATGTAAACTGCATGGAATATACTTGTATTCAATGTGAATACACTGTTATACCATGAGTTTTTAGTTCTATATGTAAACAGCATCAAATATACTTGTATTCAATGTGAATACACTGTTATACCATGAGTTTTTAGTTCTATATGTAAACAGCATCAAATATACTTGTATTCAATGTGAATACACTGTTATACCATGAGTTTTTAGTTCTATATGTAAACAGCATCAAATATACTTGTATTCAATGTGAATACACTGTTATACCATGAGTTTTTACTTCTATATGTAAACTGCATGGAATATACTTGTATTCAATGTGAATACACTGTTATACCATGAGTTTTTACTTCTATATGTAAACTGCATGGAATATACATGTATTCAATGTGAATACACTGTTATACCATGAGTTTTTAGTTCTATATGTAAACAGCATCAAATATACTTGTATTCAATGTGAATACACTGTTATACCATGAGTTTTTACTTCTATATGTAAACTGCATGGAATATACTTGTATTCAATGTGAATACACTGTTATACCATGAGTTTTTACTTCTATATGTAAACTGCATGGAATATACTTGTATTCAATGTGAATACACTGTTATACCATGAGTTTTTACTTCTATATGTAAACTGCATGGAATATACTTGTATTCAATGTGAATACACTGTTATACCATTAGTTTTTACTTCTATATGTAAACTGCATGGAATATACATGTATTCAATGTGAATACACTGTTATACCATGAGTTTTTAGTTCTATATGTAAACAGCATCAAATATACTTGTATTCAATGTGAATACACTTTTATACCATGAGTTTTTACTTCTATATGTAAACTGCATGGAATATACTTGTATTCAATGTGAATACACTGTTATACCATGAGTTTTTACTTCTATATGTAAACTGCATGGAATATACATGTATTCAATGTGAATACACTGTTATACCATGAGTTTTTAGTTCTATATGTAAACAGCATCAAATATACTTGTATTCAATGTGAATACACTGTTATACCATGAGTTTTTAGTTCTATATGTAAACAGCATCAAATATACTTGTATTCAATGTGAATACACTGTTATACCATGAGTTTTTACTTCTATATGTAAACTGCATGGAATATACTTGTATTCAATGTGAATACACTGTTATACCATGAGTTTTTAGTTCTATATGTAAACTGCATGGAATATACTTGTATTCAATGTGAATACACTGTTATACCATGAGTTTTTACTTCTATATGTAAACTGCATGGAATATACTTGTATTCAATGTGAATACACTGTTATACCATGAGTTTTTACTTCTATATGTAAACTGCATGGAATATACTTGTATTCAATGTGAATACACTGTTATACCATGAGGTTTTAGTTCTATATGTAAACAGCATCAAATATACTTGTATTCAATGTGAATACACTGTTATACCATGAGTTTTTACTTCTATATGTAAACTGCATGGAATATACTTGTATTCAATGTGAATACACTGTTATACCATGAGTTTTTAGTTCTATATGGAAACTGCATGGAATATACTTGTATTCAATGTGAATACACTGTTATACCATGAGTTTTTACTTCTATATGTAAACTGCATGGAATATACTTGTATTCAATGTGAATACACTGTTATACCATGAGTTTTTACTTCTATATGTAAACTGCATGGAATATACTTGTATTCAATGTGAATACACTGTTATACCATGAGTTTTTACTTCTATATGTAAACTGCATGGAATATACATGTATTCAATGTGAATACACTGTTATACCATGAGTTTTTAGTTCTATATGTAAACAGCATCAAATATACTTGTATTCAATGTGAATACACTGTTATACCATGAGTTTTTACTTCTATATGTAAACTGCATCGAATATACTTGTATTCAATGTGAATACACTGTTATACCATGAGTTTTTAGTTCTATATGTAAACAGCATCAAATATACTTGTATTCAATGTGAATACACTGTTATACCATGAGTTTTTAGTTCTATATGTAAACTGCATGAAATATACTTGTATTCAATGTGAATACACTGTTATACCATGAGTTTTTACTTCTATATGTAAACATGCATGAGAAAATATACTTGTATTCAATGTGAATACACTGTTATACCATGAGTTTTTACTTCTATATGTAAACAGCATGAAATATACTTGTATTCAATGTGAATACACTGTTATACCATGAGTTTTTACTTCTATATGTAAACTGCATGGAATAACTGTATTCAATGGAAACACTGTTATACCATGAATTTTACTTCTATATGTAAACTTCATGGAATATACTGTATTCAATGTGAATACACTGTTATACCATGAGTTTTTACGTTCTATATGTAAACAGCATCAAATATACTTGTATTCAATGTGAATACACTGTTATACCATGAGTTTTTGACTTCTATATGTAAACTGCATGGAATATACTTGTATTCAATGTGAATACACTGTTATACCATGAGTTTTTACTTCTATATGTAAACTGCATGGAATATACTTGTATTCAATGTGAATACACTGTTATACCATGAGTTTTTAGTTCTATATGTAAACAGCATCAAATATACTTGTATTCAATGTGAATACACTGTTATACCATGAGTTTTTACTTCTATATGTAAACTGCATGGAATATACTTGTATTCAATGTGAATACACTGTTATACCATGAGTTTTTAGTTCTATATGTAAACAGCATCAAATATACTTGTATTCAATGTGAATACACTGTTATACCATGAGTTTTTAGTTCTATATGTAAACAGCATCAAATATTCTTGTATTCAATGTGAATACACTGTTATACCATGAGTTTTTAGTTCTATATGTAAACAGCATCAAATATACTTGTATTCAATGTGAATACACTGTTATACCATGAGTTTTTACTTCTATATGTAAACTGCATGGAATATACTTGTATTCAATGTGAATACACTGTTATACCATGAGTTTTTACTTCTATATGTAAACAGCATGAAATATACTTGTATTCAATGTGAATACACTGTTATACCCATGAGTTTTTACTTCTATATGTAAACAGCATGCAGAATATACTTGTATTCAATGTGAATACACTGTTATACCATGAGTTTTTACTTCTATGTGTAAACTGCATGGAATATACTTGTATTCAATGTGAATACACTGTTATACCATGAGTTTTTAGTTCTATATGTAAACAGCATCAAATATACTTGTATTCAATGTGAATACACTGTTATACCATGAGTTTTTAGTTCTATATGTAAACAGCATCAAATATACTTGTATTCAATGTGAATACACTGTTATACCATGAGTTTTTACTTCTATATGTAAACTGCATGGAATATACTTGTATTCAATGTGAATACACTGTTATACCATGAGTTTTTACTTCTATATGTAAACTGCATGGAATATACTTGTATTCAATGTGAATACACTGTTATACCATGAGTTTTTACTTCTATATGTAAACTGCATGGAATATACTTGTATTCAATGTGAATACACTGTTATACCATGAGTTTTTACTTCTATATGTAAACAGCATCAAATATACTTGTATTCAATGTGAATACACTGTTATACCATGAGTTTTTACTTCTATATGTAAACAGCATCAAATATACTTGTATTCAATGTGAATACACTGTTATACCATGAGTTTTTACTTCTATATGTAAACAGCATCAAATATAGTTGTATTCAATGTGAGTACACTGTTATACCATGAGTTTTTACTTCTATATGTAAACTGCATGGAATATACTTGTATTCAATGTGAATACACTGTTATACCATGAGTTTTTAGTTCTATATGTAAACAGCATCAAATATACTTGTATTCAATGTGAATACACTGTTATACCATGAGTTTTTACTTCTATATGTAAACTGCATGGAATATACTTGTATTCAATGTGAATACACTGTTATACCATGAGTTTTTACTTCTATATGTAAACTGCATGGAAATATACTTGTATTCAATGTGAATACACTGTTATACCATGAGTTTTTACTTCTATATGTAAACTGCATGGAATATACTTGTATTCAATGTGAATACACTGTTATACCATGAGTTTTTAGTTCTATATGTAAACAGCATCAAATATACTTGTATTCAATGTGAATACACTGTTATACCATGAGTTTTTACTTCTATATGTAAACTGCATGGAATATACTTGTATTCAATGTGAATACACTTTTATACCATGAGTTTTTACTTCTATATGTAAACTGCATGGAATATACTTGTATTCAATGTGAATACACTGTTATACCATGAGTTTTTAGTTCTATATGAAAACAGCATCAAATATACTTGTATTCAATGTGAATACACTGTTATACCATGAGTTTTTAGTTCTATATGTAAACAGCATCAAATATACTTGTATTCAATGTGAATACACTGTTATACCATGAGTTTTTACTTCTATATGTAAACTGCATGGAATATACTTGTATTCAATGTGAATACACTGTTATACCATGAGTTTTTACTTCTATATGTAAACTGCATGGAATATACTTGTATTCAATGTGAATACCCTATTATACCATGAGTTTTTACTTCTATATGTAAACTGCATGGAATATACTTGTATTCAATGTGAATACACTGTTATACCACTAGTTTTTACTTCTATATGTAAACTGCATGGAATATACATGTATTCAATGTGAATACACTGTTATACCATGAGTTTTTAGTTCTATATGTAAACAGCATCAAATATACTTGTATTCAATGTGAATACCCTTTTATACCATGAGTTTTTACTTCTATATGTAAACTGCATGGAATATACTTGTATTCAATGTGAATACACTGTTATACCATGAGTTTTTACTTCTATATGTAAACTGCATGGAATATACTTGTATTCAATGTGAATACACTGTTATACCATGAGTTTTTAGTTCTATATGTAAACAGCATCAAATATACTTGTATTCAATGTAAATACACTGTTATACCATGAGTTTTTAGTTCTATATGTAAACAGCATCAAATATACTTGTATTCAATGTGAATACACTGTTATACCATGAATTTTTACTTCTATATTTAAACTGCATGGAATATACTTGTATTCAATGTGAATACACTGTTATACCATGAGTTTTTAGTTCTATATGTAAACAGCATCAAATATACTTGTATTCAATGTGAATACACTGTTATACCATGAGTTTTTACTTCTATATATAAACTGCATGGAATATACTTGTATTCAATGTGAATACACTGTTATACCATGAGTTTTTACTTCTATATGTAAACTGCATGGAATATACATGTATTCAATGTGAATACACTGCTATACCATGAGTTTTTAGTTCTATATTTAAACAGCATCAAATATACTTGTATTCAATGTGAATACACTGTTATACCATGAGTTTTTACTTCTATATGTAAACTGCATGGAATATACTTGTATTCAAAGTGAATACACTGTTATACCATGAGTTTTTACTTCTATATGTAAACTGCATGGAATATACTTGTATTCAATGTGAATACCCTGTTATACCATGAGTTTTTACTTCTATATGTAAACTGCATGGAATATACTTGTATTCAATGTGAATACACTGTTATACCATGAGTTTTTACTTCTATATGTAAACTGCATGGAATATACATGTATTCAATGTGAATACACTGTTATACCATGAGTTTTTAGTTCTATATGTAAACAGCATCAAATATACTTGTATTCAATGTGAATACACTGTTATACCATGAGTTTTTACTTCTATATGTAAACTGCATGGAATATACTTGTATTCAATGTGAATACACTGTTATACCATGAGTTTTTACTTCTATATGTAAACTGCATGGAATATACATGTATTCAATGTGAATACACTGTTATACCATGAGTTTTTAGTTCTATATGTAAACAGCATCAAATATACTTGTATTCAATGTGAATACACTGTTATACCATGAGTTTTTACTTCTATATGTAAACTGCATGGAATAAACATGTATTCAATGTGAATACACTGTTATACCATGAGTTTTTACTTCTATAT
Source organism: Daphnia magna (assembly GCF_020631705.1). Lineage (NCBI taxonomy): Eukaryota > Metazoa > Arthropoda > Branchiopoda > Diplostraca > Daphniidae > Daphnia > Daphnia magna. The sequence continues at coordinate 320 of NW_025533332.1, read as the reverse complement.
GTAAACTGCATGGAATATACATGTATTCAATGTGAATACACTGTTATACCATGAGTTTTTAGTTCTATATGTAAACTGCATGGTATATACTTGTATTCAATGTGAATACACTGTTATACCATGAGTTTTTACTTCGATATGTAAACTGCATGGAATATACTTGTATTCAATGTGAATACACTGTTATACCATGAGTTTTTAGTTCTATATGGAAACTGCATGGAATATACTTGTATTCAATGTGAATACACTGTTATACCATGAGTTTTTACTACTATATGTAAACAGCATCAAATATACTTGTATTCAATGTGAAATAC
>NW_025533331.1:0-43199 GCF_020631705.1 Daphnia magna | reverse complement strand
GCATGCACATATACAAGTATATTTGATGCAGTTTACATATAGAAGTAAAAACTCATGGTATAACAGTGTATTCACATTGAATACAAGTATATATCTGATGCTGTTTACATATAGAAGTAAAAACTCATGGTATAACAGTGTATTCACATTGAATACAAGTATATTTGATGCTGTTTACATATAGAAGTAAAAACTCATGGTATAACAGTGTATTCACATTGAATACAAGTATATTTGATGCTGTTTACATATAGAAGTAAAAACTCATGGTATAACAGTGTATTCACATTGAATACAAGTATATTTGATGCAGTGTTTACATATAGAAGTAAAAACTCATGGTATAACAGTGTATTCACATTGAATACAAGTATATTTGATGCTGTTTACATATAGAAGTAAAAACTCATGGTATAACAGTGTATTCACATTGAATACAAGTATATTCCATGCAGTTTACATATAGAAGTAAAAACTCATGGTATAACAGTGTATTCACATTGAATACAAGTATATTTGATGCTGTTTACATTAATATAGAAGTAAAAACTCATGGTATAACAGTGTATTCACATTGAATACAAGTATATTCCATGCTGTTTACATATAGAAGTAAAAACTCATGGTATAACAGTGTATTCACATTGAATACAAGTATATTTGATGCTGTTTACATATAGAAGTAAAAACTCATGGTATAACAGTGTATTCACATTGAATACAAGTATATTTGATGCTGTTTACATATAGAAGTAAAAACTCATGGTATAACAGTGTATTCACATTGAATACAAGTATATTTGATGCTGTTTACATATAGAAGTAAAAACTCATGGTATAACAGTGTATTCACATTGAATACAAGTATATTCCATGCAGTTTACATATAGAAGTAAAAACTCATGGTATAACAGTGTATTCACATTGAATACAAGTATATTCCATGCTGTTTACATATAGAAGTAAAAACATCATGGTATAACAGTGTATTCACATTGAATACAAGTATATTTGATGCTGTTTACATATAGAAGTAAAAACTCATGGTATAACAGTGTATTCACATTGAATACAAGTATATTCCATGCTGTTTACATATAGAAGTAAAAACTCATGGTATAACAGTGTATTCACATTGAATACAAGTATATTTGATGCTGTTTACATATAGAAGTAAAAACTCATGGTATAACAGTGTATTCACATTGAATACAAGTATATTTGATGCTGTTTACATATAGAAGTAAAAACTCATGGTATAACAGTGTATTCACATTGAATACAAGTATATTCGATGCAGTTTACATATAGAAGTAAAAACTCATGGTATAACAGTGTATTCACATTGAATACAAGTATATTCGATGCTGTTTACATATAGAAGTAAAAACTCATGGTATAACAGTGTATTCACATTGAATACAAGTATATTCCATGCAGTTTACATATAGAAGTAAAAACTCATGGTATAACAGTGTATTCACATTGAATACAAGTATATTTGATGCTGTTTACATATAGAAGTAAAAACTCATGGTATAACAGTGTATTCACATTGAATACAAGTATATTTGATGCTGTTTACATATAGAAGTAAAAACTCATGGTATAACAGTGTATTCACATTGAATACAAGTATATTTGATGCTGTTTACATATAGAAGTAAAAACTCATGGTATAACAGTGTATTCACATTGAATACAAGTATATTCCATGCAGTTTACATATAGAAGTAAAAACTCCATGGTATAACAGTGTATTCACATTGAATACAAGTATATTTGATGCTGTTTACATATAGAAGTAAAAACTCATGGTATAACAGTGTATTCACATTGAATACAAGTATATTTCCATGCAGTTTACATATAGAAGTAAAAACTCATGGTATAACAGTGTATTCACATTGAATACAAGTATATTTGATGCTGTTTACATATAGAAGTAAAAACTCATGGTATAACAGTGTATTCACATTGAATACAAGTATATTCCATGCTGTTTACATATAGAAGTAAAAACTCATGGTATAACAGTGTATTCACATTGAATACAAGTATATTTCGATGCAGTTTACATATAGAAGTAAAAACTCATGGTATAACAGTGTATTCACATTGAATACAAGTATATTTGATGCAGTTTACATATAGAAGTAAAAACTCATGGTATAACAGTGTATTCACATTGAATACAAGTATATTTGCATGCTGTTTACATATAGAAGTAAAAACTCATGGTATAACAGTGTATTCACATTGAATACAAGTATATTTGATGCTGTTTACATATAGAAGTAAAAACTCATGGTATAACAGTGTATTCACATTGAATACAAGTATATTTGATGCTGTTTACATATAGAAGTAAAAACTCATGGTATAACAGTGTATTCACATTGAATACAAGTATATTCCATGCAGTTTACATATAGAAGTAAAAACTCATGGTATAACAGTGTATTCACATTGAATACAAGTATATTCCATGCTGTTTACATATAGAAGTAAAAACTCATGGTATAACAGTGTATTCACATTGAATACAAGTATATTCGATGCAGTTATATATAGAAGTAAAAACTCATGGTATAACAGTGTATTCACATTGAATACAAGTATATTCCATGCAGTTTACATATAGAAGTAAAAACTCATGGTATAACAGTGTATTCACATTGAATACAAGTATATTTGATGCTGTTTACATATAGAAGTAAAAACTCATGGTATAACAGTGTATTCACATTGAATACAAGTATATTTGATGCTGTTTACACATAGAAGTAAAAACTCATGGTATAACAGTGTATTCACATTGAATACAAGTATATTCCATGCAGTTTACATATAGAAGTAAAAACTCATGGTATAACAGTGTATTCACATTGAATACAAGTATATTTGATGCTGTTTACATATAGAAGTAAAAACTCATGGTATAACAGTGTATTCACATTGAATACAAGTATATTTGATGCTGTTTACATATAGAAGTAAAAACTCATGGTATAACAGTGTATTCACATTGAATACAAGTATATTTGATGCTGTTTACATATAGAAGTAAAAACTCATGGTATAACAGTGTATTCACATTGAATACAAGTATATTTGATGCACTGTTTACATATAGAAGTAAAAACTCATGGTATAACAGTGTATTCACATTGAATACAAGTATATTTCCATGCTGTTTACATATAGAAGTAAAAACTCATGGTATAACAGTGTATTCACATTGAATACAAGTATATTTGATGCAGTTTACATATAGAAGTAAAAACTCATGGTATAACAGTGTATTCACATTGAATACAAGTATATTTGATGCAGTTTACATATAGAAGTAAAAACTCATGGTATAACAGTGTATTCACATTGAATACAAGTATATTTGCATGCTGTTTACATATAGAAGTAAAAACTCATGGTATAACAGTGTATTCACATTGAATACAAGTATATTTGATGCTGTTTACATATAGAAAAGTAAAAACTCATGGTATAACAGTGTATTCACATTGAATACAAGTATATTTGATGCTGTTTACATATAGAAGTAAAAACTCATGGTATAACAGTGTATTCACATTGAATACAAGTATATTCCATGCTGGTTTACATATAGAAGTAAAAACTCATGGTATAACAGTGTATTCACATTGAATACAAGTATATTCCATGCATGCTGTTTACATATAGAAGTAAAAACTCATGGTATAACAGTGTATTCACATTGAATACAAGTATATTTGATGCAGTTTACATATAGAAGTAAAAACTCATGGTATAACAGTGTATTCACATTGAATACAAGTATATTCCATGCAGTTTACATATAGAAGTAAAACACTCATGGTATAACAGTGTATTCACATTGAATACAAGTATATTTGATGCTGTTTACATATAGAAGTAAAAACTCATGGTATAACAGTGTATTCACATTGAATACAAGTATATTTGATGCTGTTTACATATAGAAGTAAAAACTCATGGTATAACAGTGTATTCACATTGAATACAAGTATATATCCATGCAGTTTACATATAGAAGTAAAAACTCATGGTATAACAGTGTATTCACATTGAATACAAGTATATTTGATGCTGTTTACATATAGAAGTAAAAACTCATGGTATAACAGTGTATTCACATTGAATACAAGTATATTTGATGCTGTTTACATATAGAAGTAAAAACTCATGGTATAACAGTGTATTCACATTGAATACAAGTATATTTGATGCTGTTTACATATAGAACTAAAAACTCATGGTATAACAGTGTATTCACATTGAATACAAGTATATTCCATGCAGTTTACATATAGAAGTAAAAACTCATGGTATAACAGTGTATTCACATTGAATACAAGTATATTTGATGCTGTTTACATATAGAAGTAAAAACTCATGGTATAACAGTGTATTCACATTGAATACAAGTATATTCGATGCTGTTTACATATAGAAGTAAAAACTCATGGTATAACAGTGTATTCACATTGAATACAAGTATATTTGATGCTGTTTACATATAGAAGTAAGAAACTCATGGTATAACAGTGTATTCACATTGAATACAAGTATATTTGATGCAGTTTACATATAGAAGTAAAAACTCATGGTATAACAGTGTATTCACATTGAATACAAGTATATTTGATGCTGTTTACATATAGAAGTAAAAACTCATGGTATAACAGTGTATTCACATTGAATACAAGTATATTCCATGCTGTTTACATATAGAAGTAAAAACTCATGGTATAACAGTGTATTCACATTGAATACAAGTATATTTAATGCTGTTTACATATAGAAGTAAAAACTCATGGTATAACAGTGTATTCACATTGAATACAAGTATATTTGTTGATGTTTACATATAGAAGTAAAAACTCATGGTATAACAGTGTATTCACATTGAATACAAGTATATTTGATGCTGTTTACATATAGAAGTAAAAACTCATGGTATAACAGTGTATTCACATTGAATACAAGTATATTCTTGATGCTGTTTACATATAGAAGTAAAAACTCATGGTATAACAGTGTATTCACATTGAATACAAGTATATTTGATGCTGTTTACATATAGAAGTAAAAACTCATGGTATAACAGTGTATTCACATTGAATACAAGTATATTCCATGCTGTTTACATATAGAAGTAAAAACTCATGGTATAACAGTGTATTCACATTGAATACAAGTATATTCCATGCAGTTTACATATAGAAGTAAAAAACTCATGGTATAACAGTGTATTCACATTGAATACAAGTATATTCCATGCAGTTTACATATAGAAGTAAAAACTCATGGTATAACAGTGTATTCACATTGAATACAAGTATATTCCATGCAGTTTACATATAGAAGTAAAAACTCATGGTATAACAGTGTATTCACATTGAATACAAGTATATTTGATGCTGTTTACATATAGAAGTAAAAACTCATGGTATAACAGTGTATTCACATTGAATACAAGTATATTTGATGCTGTTTACATATAGAAGTAAAAACTCATGGTATAACAGTGTATTCACATTGAATACAAGTATATTTGATGCTGTTTACATATAGAAGTAAAAAACTCATGATATAACAGTGTATTCACATTGAATACAAGTATATTTGCATGCTGTTTACATATAGAAGTAAAAACTCATGGTATAACAGTGTATTCACATTGAATACAAGTATATTTGATGCTGTTTACATATAGAAGTAAAAACTCATGGTATAACAGTGTATTCACATTGAATACAAGTATATTCCATGCAGTTTACATATAGAAGTAAAAACTCATGGTATAACAGTGTATTCACATTGAATACAAGTATATTCCATGCAGTTTACATATAGAAGTAAAAACTCATGGTATAACAGTGTATTCACATTGAATACAAGTATATTTAATGCTGTTTACATATAGAAGTAAAAACTCATGGTATAACAGTGTATTCACATTGAATACAAGTATATATTGATGCTGTTTACATATAGAAGTAAAAACTCATGGTATAACAGTGTATTCACATTGAATACAAGTATATTTCATGCCTGTTTACATATAGAAGTAAAAACTCATGGTATAACAGTGTATTCACATTGAATACAAGTATATTTGATGCTGTTTACATATAGAAGTAAAAACTCATGGTATAACAGTGTATTCACATTGAATACAAGTATATTTGATGCTGTTTACATATAGAAGTAAAAAACTCATGGTATAACAGTGTATTCACATTGAATACAAGTATATTTGATGCTGTTTACATATAGAAGTAAAAACTCATGGTATAACAGTGTATTCACATTGAATACAAGTATATTTCATGCAGTTTACATATAGAAGTAAAAACTCATGGTATAACAGTGTATTCACATTGAATACAAGTATATTTGATGCAGTTTACATATAGAAGTAAAAACTCATGGTATAACAGTGTATTCACATTGAATACAAGTATATTTGATGCTGTTTACATATAGAAGTAAAAACTCATGGTATAACAGTGTATTCACATTGAATACAAGTATATTTGATGCTGTTTACATATAGAAGTAAAAAATCATATGGTATAACAGTGTATTCACATTGAATACAAGTATATTTGATGCTGTTTACATATAGAAGTAAAAAACTCATGGTATAACAGTGTATTCACATTGAATACAAGTATATTTGATGCAGTTTACATATAGAAGTAAAAACTCATGGTATAACAGTGTATTCACATTGAATACAAGTATATTTGATGCTGTTTACATATAGAAGTAAAAACTCATGGTATAACAGTGTATTCACATTGAATACAAGTATATTTGATGCTGTTTACATATAGAAGTAAAAACTCATGGTATAACAGTGTATTCACATTGAATACAAGTATAATTTCATGCTGTTTACATATAGAAGTAAAAACTCATGGTATAACAGTGTATTCACATTGAATACAAGTATATTTGATGCTGTTTACATATAGAAGTAAAAACCATTGGTATAACAGTGTATTCACATTGAATACAAGTATATTCCTGATCACTGTTTACATATAGAAGTAAAAACTCATGGTATAACAGTGTATTCACATTGAATACAAGTATATTTGATGCTGTTTACATATAGAAGTAAAAACTCATGGTATAACAGTGTATTCACATTGAATACAAGTATATTTGATGCTGTTTACATATAGAAGTAAAAACTCATGGTATAACAGTGTATTCACATTGAATACAAGTATATTCCATGCTGTTTACATATAGAAGTAAAAACTCATGGTATAACAGTGTATTCACATTGAATACAAGTATATTCCATGCAGTTTACATATAGAAGTAAAAAACTCATGGTATAACAGTGTATTCACATTGAATACAAGTATATTCCATGCAGTTTACATATAGAAGTAAAAACTCATGGTATAACAGTGTATTCACATTGAATACAAGTATATTCCATGCAGTTTACATATAGAAGTAAAAACTCATGGTATAACAGTGTATTCACATTGAATACAAGTATATTTGATGCTGTTTACATATAGAAGTAAAAACTCATGGTATAACAGTGTATTCACATTGAATACAAGTATATTTGATGCTGGTTTACATATAGAAGTAAAAACTCATGGTATAACAGTGTATTCACATTGAATACAAGTATATTTGCATGCTGAGTTTACATATAGAAGTAAAAACTCATGGTATAACAGTGTATTCACATTGAATACAAGTATATTTGATGCTGTTTACATATAGAAGTAAAACACTCATGGTATAACAGTGTATTCACATTGAATACAAGTATATTTGATGCTGTTTACATATAGAAGTAAAAACTCATGGTATAACAGTGTATTCACATTGAATACAAGTATATTCCATGCAGTTTACATATAGAAGTAAAAACTCATGGTATAACAGTGTATTCACATTGAATACAAGTATATTCCATGCAGTTTACATATAGAATAAAAAACCTCATGGTATAACAGTGTATTCACATTGAATACAAGTATATTTCATGCTGTTTACATATAGAAGTAAAAACTCATGGTATAACAGTGTATTCACATTGAATACAAGTATATTTGATGCTGTTTACATATAGAAGTAAAAACTCATGGTATAACAGTGTATTCACATTGAATACAAGTATATTTGATGCTGTTTACATATAGAAGTAAAAACTCATGGTATAACAGTGTATTCACATTGAATACAAGTATATTTGATGCTGTTTACATATAGAAGTAAAAACTCATGGTATAACAGTGTATTCACATTGAATACAAGTATATTTGATGCTGTTTACATATAGAAGTAAAAACTCATGGTATAACAGTGTATTCACATTGAATACAAGTATATTTCATGCTGTTTACATATAGAAGTAAAAACTCATGGTATAACAGTGTATTCACATTGAATACAAGTATATTTGATGCTGTTTACATATAGAAGTAAAAAACTCATGGTATAACAGTGTATTCACATTGAATACAAGTATATTTCCATGCTGTTTACATATAGAAGTAAAAACTCATGGTATAACAGTGTATTCACATTGAATACAAGTATATTTGATGCTGTTTACATATAGAAGTAAAAACTCATGGTATAACAGTGTATTCACATTGAATACAAGTATATTTGATGCTGTTTACATATAGAAGTAAAAACTCATGGTATAACAGTGTATTCACATTGAATACAAGTATATTCCATGCAGTTTACATATAGAAGTAAAAACTCATGGTATAACAGTGTATTCACATTGAATACAAGTATATTTGATGCTGTTTACATATAGAAGTAAAAACTCATGGTATAACAGTGTATTCACATTGAATACAAGTATATTTGATGCTGTTTACATATAGAAGTAAAAACTCATGGTATAACAGTGTATTCACATTGAATACAAGTATATTTGATGCTGTTTACATATAGAAGTAAAAACTCATGGTATAACAGTGTATTCACATTGAATACAAGTATATTTGATGCACTGTTTACATATAGAAGTAAAAACTCATGGTATAACAGTGTATTCACATTGAATACAAGTATATTTGAATGCGGTTTACATATAGAAGTAAAAACTCATGGTATAACAGTGTATTCACATTGAATACAAGTATATTTGCATGCTGTTTACATATAGAAGTAAAAACTCATGGTATAACAGTGTATTCACATTGAATACAAGTATATTTGATGCTGTTTACATATAGAAGTAAAAACTCATGGTATAACAGTGTATTCACATTGAATACAAGTATATTTCATGCTGTTTACATATAGAAGTAAAAACTCATGGTATAACAGTGTATTCACATTGAATACAAGTATATTTGATGCTGTTTACATATAGAAGTAAAAACTCATGGTATAACAGTGTGTTCTCATTGAATACAAGTATATTTGATGCTGTTTACATATAGAAGTAAAAACTCATGGTATAACAGTGTATTCACATTGAATACAAGTATATTTGATGCTGTTTACATATAGAAGTAAAAACTCATGGTATAACAGTGTATTCACATTGAATACAAGTATATTTGATGCTGTTTACATATAGAAGTAAAAACTCATGGTATAACAGTGTATTCACATTGAATACAAGTATATTCCATGCTGTTTACATATAAAAGTAAAAACTCATGGTATAACAGTGTATTCACATTGAATACAAGTATATTCCATGCAGTTTACATATAGAAGTAAAAACTCATGGTATAACAGTGTATTCACATTGAATACAAGTATATTCCATGCAGTTTACATATATAAGTAAAAACTCATGGTATAACAGTGTATTACACATTGAATACAAGTATATTCCATGCAGTTTACATATAGAAGTAAAAACTCATGGTATAACAGTGTATTCACATTGAATACAAGTATATTTGATGCTGTTTACATATAGAAGTAAAAACTCATGGTATAACAGTGTATTCACATTGAATACAAGTATATTTGATGCTGTTTACATATAGAAGTAAAAACTCATGGTATAACAGTGTATTCACATTGAATACAAGTATATTTGATGCTGTTTACATATAGAAGTAAAAACTCATGGTATAACAGTGTATTCACATTGAATACAAGTATATTTGATGCAGTTTACATATAGAAGTAAAAACTCATGGTATAACAGTGTATTCACATTGAATACAAGTATATTTGATGCTGTTTACATATAGAAGTAAAAACTCATGGTATAACAGTGTATTCACATTGAATACAAGTATAATTGCATGCTGTTTACATATAGAAGTAAAAACTCATGGTATAACAGTGTATTCACATTGAATACAAGTATATTTGATGCTGTTTACATATAGAAGTAAAAACTCATGGTATAACAGTGTATTCACATTGAATACAAGTATATTTGATGCTGTTTACATATAGAAGTAAAAACTCATGGTATAACAGTGTATTCACATTGAATACAAGTATATTTGATGCTGTTTACATATAGAAGTAAAAACTCATGGTATAACAGTGTATTCACATTGAATACAAGTATATTTGATGCTGTTTACATATAGAAGTAAAAACTCATGGTATAACAGTGTATTCACATTGAATACAAGTATATTTGATGCTGTTTACATATAAAAGAAAAACTAAAACCATGGTATAACAGTGTATTCACATTGAATACAAGTATATTCCATGCTGCTGTTTTTACATATAGAAGTAAAAACTCATGGTATAACAGTGTATTCACATTGAATACAAGTATATTCCATGCTCAGTTTACATATAGAAGTAAAAACTCATGGTATAACAGTGTATTCACATTGAATACAAGTATATTTGATGCTGTTTACATATAGAAGTAAAAACTCATGGTATAACAGTGTATTCACATTGAATACAAGTATATTCCATGCAGTTTACATATAGAAGTAAAAACTCATGGTATAACAGTGTATTCACATTGAATACAAGTATATTTGATGCTGTTTACATATAGAAGTAAAAACTCATGGTATAACAGTGTATTCACATTGAATACAAGTATATTTGATGCTGTTTACATATAGAAGTAAAAACTCATGGTATAACAGTGTATTCACATTGAATACAAGTATATTTGATGCTGTTTACATATAGAAGTAAAAACTCATGGTATAACAGTGTATTCACATTGAATACAAGTATATTTGATGCAGTTTACATATAGAAGTAAAAACTCATGGTATAACAGTGTATTCACATTGAATACAAGTATATTTGATGCTGTTTACATATAGAAGTAAAAACTCATGGTATAACAGTGTATTCACATTGAATACAAGTATATTTGATGCTGTTTACATATAGAAGTAAAAACTCATGGTATAACAGTGTATTCACATTGAATACAAGTATATTTGATGCTGTTTACATATAGAAGTAAAAACTCATGGTATAACAGTGTATTCACATTGAGATACAAGTATATTTGATGCAGTTTACATATAGAAGTAAAAACTCATGGTATAACAGTGTATTCACATTGAATACAAGTATATTTGATGCTGTTTACATATAGAAGTAAAAACTCATGGTATAACAGTGTATTCACATTGAATACAAGTATATTTGATGCTGTTTACATATAGAAGTAAAAACTCATGGTATAACAGTGTATTCACATTGAATACAAGTATATTTCATGCTGTTTACATATAGAAGTAAAAACTCATGGTATAACAGTGTATTCACATTGAATACAAGTATATTTGATGCTGTTTACATATAGAAGTAAAAACTCATGGTATAACAGTGTATTCACATTGAATACAAGTATATTTGATGCTGTTTACATATAGAAGTAAAAACTCATGGTATAACAGTGTATTCACATTGAATACAAGTATATTTGATGCTGTTTACATATAGAAGTAAAAACTCATGGTATAACAGTGTATTCACATTGAATACAAGTATATTTGATGCTGTTTACATATAGAAGTAAAAACTCATGGTATAACAGTGTATTCACATTGAATACAAGTATATTCCATGCTGTTTACATATAGAAGTAAAAACTCATGGTATAACAGTGTATTCACATTGAATACAAGTATATTCCATGCAGTTTACATATAGAAGTAAAAACTCATGGTATAACAGTGTATTCACATTGAATACAAGTATATTCCATGCAGTTTACATATAGAAGTAAAAACTCATGGTATAACAGTGTATTCACATTGAATACAAGTATATTCCATGCAGTTTACATATAGAAGTAAAAACTCATGGTATAACAGTGTATTCACATTGAATACAAGTATATTTGATGCTGTTTACATATAGAAGTAAAAACTCATGGTATAACAGTGTATTCACATTGAATACAAGTATATTTGATGCTGTTTACATATAGAAGTAAAAACTCATGGTATAACAGTGTATTCACATTGAATACAAGTATATTTGATGCTGTTTACATATAGAAGTAAAAACTCATGGTATAACAGTGTATTCACATTGAATACAAGTATATTTGATGCTGTTTACATATAGAAGTAAAAACTCATGGTATAACAGTGTATTCACATTGAATACAAGTATATTCCATGCTGTTTACATATAGAAGTAAAAACTCATGGTATAACAGTGTATTCACATTGAATACAAGTATATTTCCATGCAGTTTACATATAGAAGTAAAAACTCATGGTATAACAGTGTATTCACATTGAATACAAGTATATTCCATGCAGTTTACATATAGAAGTAAAAACTCATGGTATAACAGTGTATTCACATTGAATACAAGTATATTCCATGCAGTTTACATATAGAAGTAAAAACTCATGGTATAACAGTGTATTCACATTGAATACAAGTATATTTGATGCTGTTTACATATAGATGTAAAAACTCATGGTATAACAGTGTATTCACATTGAATACAAGTATATTTGATGCTGTTTACATAAAGAAGTAAAAACTCATGGTATAACAGTGTATTCACATTGAATACAAGTATATTTGATGCTGTTTACATATAGAAGTAAAAACTCATGGTATAACAGTGTATTCACATTGAATACAAGTATATTTGATGCTGTTTACATATAGAAGTAAAAACTCATGGTATAACAGTGTATTCACATTGAATACAAGTATATTTGATGCTGTTTACATATAGAAGTAAAAACTCATGGTATAACAGTGTATTCACATTGAATACAAGTATATTTGATGCTGTTTACATATAGAAGTAAAAACTCATGGTATAACAGTGTATTCACATTGAATACAAGTATATTCCATGCAGTTTACATATAGAAGTAAAAACTCATGGTATAACAGTGTATTCACATTGAATACAAGTATATTCCATGCAGTTTACATATAGAAGTAAAAACTCATGGTATAACAGTGTATTCACATTGAATACAAGTATATTTGATGCTGTTTACATATAGAAGTAAAAACTCATGGTATAACAGTGTATTCACATTGAATACAAGTATATTTGATGCTGTTTACATATAGAAGTAAAAACTCATGGTATAACAGTGTATTCACATTGAATACAAGTATATTTGATGCTGTTTACATATAGAAGTAAAAACTCATGGTATAACAGTGTATTCACATTGAATACAAGTATATTTGATGCTGTTTACATATAGAAGTAAAAACTCATGGTATAACAGTGTATTCACATTGAATACAAGTATATTTGATGCAGTTTACATATAGAAGTAAAAACTCATGGTATAACAGTGTATTCACATTGAATACAAGTATATTTGATGCTGTTTACATATAGAAGTAAAAACTCATGGTATAACAGTGTATTCACATTGAATACAAGTATATTTGATGCTGTTTACATATAGAAGTAAAAACTCATGGTATAACAGTGTATTCACATTGAATACAAGTATATTTAATGCTGTTTACATATAGAAGTAGAAAACTCATGGTATAACAGTGTATTCACATTGAATACAAGTATATTTGATGCTGTTTACATATAGAAGTAAAAACTCATGGTATAACAGTGTATTCACATTGAATACAAGTATATTTGATGCTGTTTACATATAGAAGTAGAAACTCATGGTATAACAGTGTATTCACATTGAATACAAGTATATTTGATGCTGTTTACATATAGAAGTAAAAACTCATGGTATAACAGTGTATTCACATTGAATACAAGTATATTCCATGCTGTTTACATATAGAAGTAAAAACTCATGGTATAACAGTGTATTACACATTGAATACAAGTATATTCCATGCAGTTTACATATAGAAGTAAAAACTCATGGTATAACAGTGTATTCACATTGAATACAAGTATATTTGATGCTGTTTACATATAGAAGTAAAAACTCATGGTATAACAGTGTATTCACATTGAATACAAGTATATTTGATGCTGTTTACATATAGAAGTAAAAACTCATGGTATAACAGTGTATTCACATTGAATACAAGTATATTTGATGCTGTTTACATATAGAAGTAGAAACTCATGGTATAACAGTGTATTCACATTGAATACAAGTATATTTGATGCAGTTTACATATAGAAGTAAAAACTCATGGTATAACAGTGTATTCACATTGAATACAAGTATATTTGATGCTGTTTACATATAGAAGTAAAAACTCTTGGTATAACAGTGTATTCACATTGAATACAAGTATATTTGATGCTGTTTACATATAGAAGTAAAAACTCATGGTATAACAGTGTATTCACATTGAATACAAGTATATTCCATGCAGTTTACATATAGAAGTAAAAACTCATGGTATAACAGTGTATTCACATTGAATACAAGTATATTCCATGCAGTTTACATATAGAAGTAAAAACTCATGGTATAACAGTGTATTCACATTGAATACAAGTATATTTAATGCTGTTTACATATAGAAGTAGAAACTCATGGTATAACAGTGTATTCACATTGAATACAAGTATATTTGATGCTGTTTACATATAGAAGTAAAAACTCATGGTATAACAGTGTATTCACATTGAATACAAGTATATTTGATGCTGTTTACATATAGAAGTAGAAACTCATGGTATAACAGTGTATTCACATTGAATACAAGTATATTTGATGCTGTTTACATATAGAAGTAAAAACTCATGGTATAACAGTGTATTCACATTGAATACACGTATATTCCATGCTGTTTACATATAGAAGTCAAAACTCATGGTATTACAGTGTATACACATTGAATACAAGTATATTCCATGCAGTTTACATACAGAAGTAAAAACTCAAGGTATAACAGTGTATTCACATTGAATACAAGTATATTTGATGCGTGTTTACATATAGAAGTAAAAACTCTTGGTATAACAGTGTATTCACATTGAATACAAGTATATTTGATGCTGTTTACATATACAAGTAAAAACTCATGGTATAACAGTGTATTCACATTGAATACAAGTATATTTGATGCTGTTTACATATAGAAGTAAAAACTCATGGTATAACAGTGTATTCACATTGAATACAAGTATATTTGATGCAGTTTACATATAGAAGTAAAAACTCATGGTATAACAGTGTATTCACATTGAATACAAGTATATTTGATGCTGTTTACATATAGAAGTAAAAACTCTTGGTATAACAGTGTATTCACATTGAATACAAGTATATTTGATGCTGTTTACATATAGAAGTAAAAACTCATGGTATAACAGTGTATTCACATTGAATACAAGTATATTCCATGCAGTTTACATATAAGAAGTAAAAACTCATGGTATAACAGTGTATTCAAATTGAATACAAGTATATTCCATGCAGTTTACATATAGAAGTAAAAACTCATGGTATAACAGTGTATTCACATTGAATACAAGTATATTTAATGCTGTTTACATATAGAAGTAGAAACTCATGGTATAACAGTGTATTCACATTGAATACAAGTATATTTGATGCTGTTTACATATAGAAGTAAAAACTCATGGTATAACAGTGTGTTCACATTGAATACAAGTATATTTGATGCTGTTTACATATAGAAGTAAAAAACTCATGGTATAACAATGTATTCACATTGAATACAAGTATATTTGATGCTGTTTACATATAGAAGTAAAAACTCATGGTATAACAGTGTATTCACATTGAATACAAGTATATTTGATGCAGTTTACATATAGAAGTAAAAACTCATGGTATAACAGTGTATTCACATTGAATACAAGTATATTTGATGCTGTTTACATATAGAAGTAAAAACTCATGGTATAACAGTGTATTCACATTGAATACAAGTATATTTGATGCTGTTTACATATAGAAGTACAAACTCATGGTATAACAGTGTATTCACATTGAATACAAGTATATTTAATGCTGTTTACATATAGAAGTAAAAACTCGGAAACTCATGGTATAACAGTGTATTCACATTGAATACAAGTATATTTGATGCTGTTTACATATAGAAGTAAAAACTCATGGTATAACAGTGTATGTTCACATTGAATACAAGTATATTTGATGCTGTTTACATATAGAAGTAGAAACTCATGGTATAACAGTGTATTCACATTGAATACAAGTATATTCGATGCTGTTTACATATAGAAGTAAAAACTCTTGGTATAACAGTGTATTCACATTGAATACAAGTATATTTGATGCTGTTTACATATAGAAGTAAAAACTCATGGTATAACAGTGTATTCACATTGAATACAAGTATATTCCATGCAGTTTACATAAAGAAGTAAAAACTCATGGTATAACAGTGTATTCAAATTGAATACAAGTATATTCCATGCAGTTTACATATAGAAGTAAAAATCTCATGGTATAACAGTGTATTCACATTGAATACAAGTATATTTAATGCTGTTTATATATAGAAGTAGAAACTCATGGTATAACAGTGTATTCACATTGAATACAAGTATATTTGATGCTGTTTACATATAGAAGTAAAAACTCATGGTATAACAGTGTGTTCACATTGAATACAAGTATATTTGATGCTGTTTACATATAGAAGTAGAAAATCATGGTATAACAGTGTATTCACATTGAATACAAGTATATTTGATGCTGTTGACATATAGAAGTAAAAACTCATGGTATAACAGTGTATTCACATTGAATACAAGTATATTTGATGCAGTTTACATATAGAAGTAAAAACTCATGGTATAACAGTGTATTCACATTGAATACAAGTATATTTGATGCTGTTTACATATAGAAGTAAAAACTCATGGTATAACAGTGTATTCAATTTGAATACAAGTATATTTGATTCTGTTTACATATAGAAGTACAAACTCATGGTATAACAGTGTATTCACATTGAATACAAGTATATTTAATGCTGTTTACATATAGAAGTAGAAACTCATGGTATAACAGTGTATTCACATTGAACTACAAGTATATTTGATGCTGTTTACATATAGAAGTAAAAACTCATGGTATAACAGTATGTTCACATTGAATACAAGTATATTTGATGCTGTTTACATATAGAAGTAGAAAATCATGGTATAACAGTGTATTCACATTGAATACAAGTATATTTGATGCTGTTTACATATAGAAGTAAAAACTCATGGTATAACAGTGTATTCACATTGAATACAAGTATATTTGATGCTGTTTACATATAGAAGTAGAAAATCATGGTATAACAGTGTATTCACATTGAATACAAGTATATTTGATGCAGTTTACATATAGAAGTAAAAACTCAAGGTATAACAGTGTATTCACATTGAATACAAGTATATTTGATGCTGTTTACATATAGAAGTAAAAACTCTTGGTATAACAGTGTATTCACATTGAATACAAGTATATTTGATGCTGTTTACATATAGAAGTAAAAACTCATGGTATAACAGTGTATTCACATTGAATACAAGTATATTCCATGCAGTTTACATAAAGAAGTAAAAACTCATGGTATAACAGTGTATTCAAATTGAATACAAGTATATTCCATGCAGTTTACATATAGAAGTAAAAATTCATGGTATAACAGTGTATTCACATTGAATACAAGTATATTTAATGCTGTTTACATATAGAAGTAGAAACTCATGGTATAACAGTGTATTCACATTGAATACAAGTATATTTGATGCTGTTTACATATAGAAGTAAAAACTCATGGTATAACAGTGTGTTCACATTGAATACAAGTATATTTGATGCTGTTTACATATAGAAGTAGAAAATCATGGTATAACAATGTATTCACATTGAATACAAGTATATTTGATGCTGTTTACATATAGAAGTAAAAACTCATGGTATAACAGTGTATTCACATTGAATACAAGTATATTTGATGCAGTTTACATATAGAAGTAAAAACTCATGGTATAACAGTGTATTCACATTGAATACAAGTATATTTGATGCTGTTCACATATAGAAGTAAAAACTCATGGTATAACAGTGTATTCACATTGAATACAAGTATATTTGATGCTGTTTACATATAGAAGTACAAACTCATGGTATAACAGTGTATTCACATTGAATACAAGTATATTTAATGCTGTTTACATATAGAAGTAGAAACTCATGGTATAACAGTGTATTCACATTGAATACAAGTATATTTGATGCTGTTTACATATAGAAGTAAAAACTCATGGTATAACAGTATGTTCACATTGAATACAAGTATATTTGATGCTGTTTACATATAGAAGTAGAAAATCATGGTATAACAGTGTATTCACATTGAATACAAGTATATTCGATGCTGTTTACATATAGAAGTAAAAACTCTTGGTATAACAGTGTATTCACATTGAATACAAGTATATTTGATGCTGTTTACATATAGAAGTAAAAACTCATGGTATAACAGTGTATTCACATTGAATACAAGTATATTCCATGCAGTTTACATAAAGAAGTAAAAACTCATGGTATAACAGTGTATTCAAATTGAATACAAGTATATTCCATGCAGTTTACATATAGAAGTAAAAATTCATGGTATAACAGTGTATTCACATTGAATACAAGTATATTTAATGCTGTTTATATATAGAAGTAGAAACTCATGGTATAACAGTGTATTCACATTGAATACAAGTATATTTGATGCTGTTTACATATAGAAGTAAAAACTCATGGTATAACAGTGTGTTCACATTGAATACAAGTATATTTGATGCTGTTTACATATAGAAGTAGAAAATCATGGTATAACAGTGTATTCACATTGAATACAAGTATATTTGATGCTGTTTACATATAGAAGTAAAAACTCATGGTATAACAGTGTATTCACATTGAATACAAGTATATTTGATGCAGTTTACATATAGAAGTAAAAACTCATGGTATAACAGTGTATTCACATTGAATACAAGTATATTTGATGCTGTTCACATATAGAAGTAAAAACTCATGGTATAACAGTGTATTCAATTTGAATACAAGTATATTTGATTCTGTTTACATATAGAAGTACAAACTCATGGTATAACAGTGTATTCACATTGAATACAAGTATATTTAATGCTGTTTACATATAGAAGTAGAAACTCATGGTATAACAGTGTATTCACATTGACTACAAGTATATTTGATGCTGTTTACATATAGAAGTAAAAACTCATGGTATAACAGTATGTTCACATTGAATACAAGTATATTTGATGCTGTTTACATATAGAAGTAGAAAATCATGGTATAACAGTGTATTCACATTGAATACAAGTATATTTGATGCTGTTTACATATAGAAGTAAAAACTCATGGTATAACAGTGTATTCACATTGAATACAAGTATATTTGATGCTGTTTACATATAGAAGTAAAAACTCATGGTATAACAGTGTATTCACATTGAATACAAGTATATTCCATGCTGTTTACATATTGAAGTAAAAACTCAGGGTATAACAGTGTATTCACATTGAATACAAGTATGTTCCATGCAGTTTACATATAAAAGTAAGAATTCATGGTTTAACAGTGTATTCACATTGAATACAAGTATATTCCATGCAGTTTACATATAGAAGTAAAAACTCAAGGTATAACAGTGTATTCACATTGAATACAAGTATATTTGATGCTGTTTACATATAGAAGTAAAAACTCTTGGTATAACAGTGTATTCACATTGAATACAAGTATATTTGATGCTGTTTACATATACAAGTAAAAACTCATGGTATAACAGTGTATTCACATTAAATACAAGTATATTTGATGCTGTTTACATATAGAAGTAGAAAATCATGGTATAACAGTGTATTCACATTGAATACAAGTATATTTGATGCAGTTTACATATAGAAGTAAAAACTCAAGGTATAACAGTGTATTCACATTGAATACAAGTATATTTGATGCTGTTTACATATAGAAGTAAAAACTCTTGGTATAACAGTGTATTCACATTGAATACAAGTATATTTGATGCTGTTTACATATACAAGTAAAAACTCATGGTATAACAGTGTATTCACATTAAATACAAGTATATTTGATGCTGTTTACATATAGAAGTAGAAAATCATGGTATAACAGTGTATTCACATTGAATACAAGTATATTTGATGCAGTTTACCTATAGCAGTAAAAACTCATTGTATAACAGTTTATTCACATTGAATACAAGTATATTTGATGCTGTTCACATATAGAAGTAAAAACTCATGGTATAACAGTGTATTCACATTGAATACAAGTATATTTGATGCTGTTTACATATAGAAGTAGAAAGTCATGATATAACAGTGTATTCACATTGAATACAAGTATATTTGATGCTGTTAACATATAGAAGTAGAAACTCATGGTATAACAGTGTATTCACATTGAATACAAGTATATTTGATGCAGTTTACATATAGAAGTAAAAACTCATGGTATAACAGTGTATTCACATTGAATACAAGTATATTTGATGCTGTTCACATATAGAAGTAAAAACTCATGGTATAACAGTGTATTCACATTGAATACAAGTATATTTCATGCTGTTTACATATAGAAGTACAAACTCATGGTATAACAGTGTATTCACATTGAATACAAGTATATTTAATGCTGTTTACATATAGAAGTAGAAACTCATGGTATAACAGTGTATTCACATTGAATACAAGTATATTTGATGATGTTTACATATAGAAGTAAAAACTCATGGTATAACAGTGTGTTCACATTGAATACAAGTATATTTGATGCTGTTTACATATAGAAGTAGAAAATCATGGTATAACAGTGTATTCACATTGGCTACAAGTATATTTGATGCTGTTTACATATAGAAGTAAAAACTCATGGTATAACAGTGTATTCACATTGACTACAAGTATATTTGATGCTGTTTACATATAGAAGTAAAAACTCATGGTATAACAGTGTATTCACATTGAATACAAGTATATTCCATGCTGTTTACATATTGAAGTAAAAACTCAGGGTATAACAGTGTATTCACATTGAATACAAGTATGTTCCATGCAGTTTACATATAGAAGTAAAAATCATGGTTTAACAGTGTATTCACATTGAATACAAGTATATTCCATGCAGTTTACATATAGAAGTCAAAACTCATGGTATTACAGTGTATACACATTGAATACAAGTATATTCCATGCAGTTTACATATAGAAGTAAAAACTCATGGTATAACATTGTATTCACATTGAATACAAGTATATTTGATGCTGTTTACATATAGAAGTAAAAACTCTTGGTATAACAGTGTATTCACATTGAATACAAGTATATTTGATGCTGTTTACATAAACAAGTAAAACTCATGGTATAACAGTGTATTCACATTGAATACAAGTATATTTGATGCTGTTTACATATAGAAGTAAAAACTCATGGTATAACAGTGTATTCACATTGAATACAAGTATATTCCATGCAGTTTACATATAGAAGTAAAAACTCATGGTATAACAGTTTATTCACATTGAATACAAGTATATTTGATGCAGTTTACATATAGAAGTAAAAACTCATGGTATAACAGTGTATTCACATTGAATACAAGTATATTTGATGCTGTTTACATATAGAAGTAGAAAGTCATGATATAACAGTGTATTCACATTGAATACAAGTATATTTGATGTTGTTAACATATAGAAGTAGAAACTCATGGTATAACAGTGTATTCACATTGAATACAAGTATATTTGATGCTGTTTACATATAGAAGTAAAAACTCATGGTATAACAGTGTATTCACATTAAATACAAGTATATTCCATGCAGTTTACATAAAGAAGTAAAAACTCATGGTATAACAGTGTATTCAAATTGAATACAAGTATATTCCATGCAGTTTACATATAGAAGTAAAAATTCATGGTATAACAGTGTATTCACATTGAATACAAGTATATTTAATGCTGTTTACATATAGAAGTAGAAACTCATGGTATAACAGTGTATTCACATTGAATACAAGTATATTTGATGCTGTTTACATATAGAAGTAAAAACTCATGGTATAACAGTGTGTTCACATTGAATATACAAGTATTACATGATGTCATATAGAAGTAAAAACTCATGGTATAACAGTGTATTCCCATTGAATACAAGTATATTTGATGCTGTTTACATATAGAAGTACAAACTCATGGTATAACAGTGTATTCACATTGAATACAAGTATATTTAATGCTGTTTACATATAGAAGTAGAAACTCATGGTATAACAGTGTATTCACATTGAATACAAGTATATTTGATGCTGTTTACATATAGAAGTAAAAACTCATGGTATAACAGTATGTTCACATTGAATACAAGTATATTTGATGCTGTTTACATATAGAATGTTTTTATGTTTTTACTTCTATATGTAAACTGCATGGAATATACTTGTATTCAATGTGAATACACTGTTAAACCATGAATTTTTACTTCTATATGTAAACTGCATGGAACATACTTGTATTCAATGTGAATACACTGTTATACCCTGAGTTTTTACTTCAATATGTAAACAGCATGGAATATACTTTTATTCAATGTGAATACACTGTTATACCATGAGTTTTTACTTCTATATGTAAACAGCATCAAATATACTTGTATTCAATGTGAATACACTGTTATACCATGAGTTTTTACTTCTATATGTAAACAGCATCAAATATACTTGTATTCAATGTGAATACACTGTTATACCATGATTTTCTACTTCTATATGTAAACAGCATCAAATATACTTGTATTCAATGTGAACACACTGTTATACTATGAGTTTTTACTTCTATATGTAAACAGCATCAAATATACTTGTATTCAATGTGAATACACTGTTATACCATGAGTTTTTACTTCTATATGTAAACAGCATCAAATATACTTGTATTCAATGTGAACTACACTGTTATACCATGAGTTTCTACTTCTATATGTAAACAGCATTAAATATACTTGTATTTATACTGTATGTTATTCATACAGTGTCCCGTAAATTTAAAATAACTTTTCGTTACCATTACCCTAATAACAAGTCACCTTCGTTTACAGACGCCGTAAATAAGGACCAAGTTGAATCAGAACTCTACCACCGAACAACTTTCTGAACAGTCCCAATAATATCGTTTTCCCATTCGAACTATTTGGATTTGGACATTTGATTCGGTTGCCATCCTTTCACGCTTAGCTCGAACCCCAGTCGAACTCTCGAGCAAGCTTACGGCTTAATCGAAGCATGGCCGACAAAAACGTTGTTGACCCGCCCGACCTATTCGGCATGCGAACAAATGCCAAGCGTAGACACACGAACCTTCTGCGACAAGCAAGAGAGTTAATAAACATCAACGCCACGCGAGAAGAATTCGAAGCATTCATGCCAACTCTCGAACTGGCGCACAGTAATCTCGTTCACATTCACGAACGATACGTGGCCGCCGCACAACTTGACGATGGTGAACTTCACGCAGCAGCCGCCTACTTCGAAAGCATCAACAATCTGCAAGCCGCATGTGTTCAAGCAGTCGCTGCCGCCTTACGAAGAACAGCCCCTCGACGCGCATGGAACATTTCCAACACCGTGGTCCGTGAGCTGAGTCAAAATGTATCAACTCCTCAACCTAATCAAGAGATCGACGCTGTGGGCATCGTACCAGAGCCGCAACAGTCAAACGGCACACCACAGCCGACCCAAGACGATCGATCGAACGACACGCAGCACGACACCTTAAATCACGTAAATTTCGACCTTCACACAGCAGCAAAACAACGCAAAATCGATCTTGAATTTCGATTGAAGCAAGCAAAAATAAAACAGGATCGTGAACTCAAAGATCTAGAGCTCAAAAACGCGCGGGAACGAGAAGACCTGGAACTTGAAATTCAGTACGAAAATCACTTGATCGAGAGCTGTGGTTAAAGGTGCCAACGGTTCGCAAAAACCGACGGTTTTCCGAACCGTAACCGTACCGCGGATGGAAAAATCAAGGATCCGAACCGAACCGAACCGTCCCAGAACGGTACAAGCGCGGTTTCGGAGCAAACAAAAACAATGCGCTCCGTTTCGCACCGTACCGATGGATTTTTTGTGGGATGGGGTTACATCATAGCAATCTACAGTAATGGCCAGGCATCGGGATGTCCCTCTGTGCACCCACTCACAGGCGCCTTGGGACATTTGTCCCTGTACAGTGCTGCGACTTGTGGCCAATGTTCAAAACGATTTTTTCTCCTTTCCGCAATTTATTCATAAGTTTAACACTAGTCGCACATTTGGTATGAATCGCATAGATCATCTAGTAACGCGCAGGACTGTAAATCCTGACGTCAAGCGTTCAAGCCTCTTACCGGGTGTACTTAAATGTGTTGCATATCCAACATAAATCCATTATACTGTTCAAAAGCAGGGTATGAATTGGGTATGATACGAACTTTGAAAGTTTTTATTCTTCACGATGCCCAAAGAAAATTCGACAAAAAAACAAAAAAACCGTGTGTGACCAATGGTATAGCGTATAATTTGCCTCTTAAGGTGAAATTTAAAGTATTAATAACTATTATAATAATAATAATTAATTATTTAAATAACGTTGAGCTTATTTATAATAGAGATTTTTTTATATTGTGGGGTCCCACTTCGGTTCTGGTTCGGTTCGGGTCCAGACGGTTTTACTTCGATCTAACCGCCAAAGAATCATACCGATCGAGTTTCGTTCCGATAACGACATGAACCGATGACGGTTCGGTTCCGGTTCGGTTAGTTCCGAACCGTTGGCACCCTTAGCTGTGGTGGTGCAATTGGATCACCGCAATTATCGTCCACACCCAACTTACCAAGCAACGTCCCGATGAATGATTTGGCTAACCTTCCGCTTCTGCCAGCTGTCGTTAACTCGACTCCACCGACGCAACCTAATTTTGCCCCGTCGCATCATTGGCTGAAGCTAGACGTGGAAAAATTCAATGGAGACCCCCGTAAATGGCTTAAATACGCCCACGGTATAAGAGCAACGATCCGAGATGTAAATATGCCCGAATCGCTGAAACTTCTGGGGCTTCAAGAAAGTTTGAAGGAAGACATCCAGCGTCGTGTCGCTCATATTTTCACGGGTGCGTACACTTTTCAATCGGCTTGGGCCGAGCTAGAAAAAAATATGGAAGCCCGCACCTTATCATACAAGCACACGATCAGCATATGCAGCAGCTCCCTTCATTCAGAAACGGGGACTTTAACGCACTCTTTAATTTGGCCGCTGCAGTACGCGACGCCGTGTCAAGCGTAGATGAAAGCCACGTCATGATGTTCAACACCGTCGCCAACTTACTTCATGCCAAATTGCCGATCAACTTACAAACAGACTGGGGAAAATATGCTTATGGTTTAGACAGAATGGCCACCTTAAAAGATTTCGACAAATGGATCGATCGCGTGCTCAGCGCTGAAGAACTTCGTGGCGGAAAGCTATCGTCATCCAACGCAATGAACGCTGTTAAAAACCCCATTCAGCCTTCAAATAGCAACCGTCAGTTGGGCAGCTACACACCCGGAAGCAGCAACTACAATAACCGCGGAGCGACCGTTCTCGCAGGATCCTTATCAAACGTTACCACCCTTTCTGACTGCCTGGCCTGCAAAGAAAGTCCGGCCCACAGGTTAGAGATGTGCAACGTGTTTAAACGAATGTTGGTGAATGCCCGCGCATCGCTGTGTGCCACCAACAATCACTGCTTCAAGTGTCTCGTCCGCGGCCACTATGGACGGAAATGCAACTCAACCGAATCGAAATGCAAGGAGTGCCAGGGCCCGCATCATTCGCTGCTTCACGGAGCCGAACGACAGTTTCCTGCCTCATCGCGGAACCAAGGTAAAAACCATACTATATTAATGGTAAAGGCACCAACAGCCAATATCCGCCCAGTCCTATTAGCTGTTGTCAAACTCGTAGTGGAAATGAACAATTCGGCTCAAACAACCTTCGCGATTCTTGACCAAGGCAGCGAAGCTACTCTCATATCGCGAAAGCTAGCGAATTTGCTTAAGTTGAAAGGTCCTTCAGCCAGCATTTGCTTCGGCTCGTTTAACAACTCTGTGTTAATGGATTCGAACATCGTATCATTCAAACTCAAATCGATCGACGGATCGCAAGCGTTCGACGTTCGCGAAGCGTTTGTTGTCCCCAGCATTAATCTTTCGCAACGCAAAATTAACTGGCCTGGCATCAAGAAACGATGGGAACATTTGGCCGACATCGACTTACCTGCCATAGACTCTTCCAAAGTAGAAATTCTTGTGGGGATGGACATGTTACCAGCTCTTCGAACGCTAAACACTGCTGCCCCAAATGATGGTGAAACCGGCCCTACCGCTTTGCAAACGTGTTTTAGCTGGGCTGTAGTGGGCAAAATACCGTTGTGTCTAGTCGCCGGACCGAGCAACAAAAGCAGCGTGAACTTAGGTTTCGTCCGACAAGAACCCTTTCTATCAGAAGTAGTTGACCGTTTCCATTTAACTGAAACTTTCGGCGTCGTGGCAAAAGCCGCGAAAACAAATACAGCGGCCAACGAAGACGAGCAGATGTTGAGCATCTTACAGCGATCGATAAAATTTATTGGATGTGGTTACCAAGTAGAACTTCCGCTTCGTCAAGACAGACCGGTCATACCAAACAACAGAGGACAAGCAGTTTCCCGTTTCTGTGGCCTGGAACGCCGAATGTTAGAGCCACATATGCGCGAGACCGCCGCAAAATACGTAACCATTGTCGAGAATCTTATATCGTCAGGAACCGTGGTCGCCGTCAACTGGTCGGACATAAACAAGCCGGAAGGTATGGTTTGGTATCTACCTCACTTCTACGTCGTTAACCCGAACAAACCCGAAAAAATTCGAGTTGTCTTCGACTGCGCTGCGCTTTACAGAGGTGTGCCGCTTAACCATTATCTTTTGCGTGGCCCGCCGTTCATCCCGTCGCTAGTCGGCATCCTCCTCCGCGCTCGTCAGTTTCCCGTCGCACTCACCGCTGACATCACTGCGTTTTACCACAGAGTTGGTGTGGCCGAAAAACATCAGTCCTTACAACGATTTGTCTATCGCGAATTTGGCAGTAACGCACCAATCACAACCTACCAATTCGCAACCCTGGTATTTGGAGCTGTTTGTTCCTCCTCTGCCGCAATATTCTTTTTACAGCATGCAGTCAACGCAAACGTACAATATCCGCAGGTCGCCGATAAATTGAAAGACAATTTTTATTCCGACAATTTGAGCGACTCATTCGAAACTAACGGCGAAGCAATAAATTTCGAAAAGCAAGTAACGCAGTCTCTCGCGTCCGCCGGTTTTAGTCTGACAAGCTTCGAGTCGTCATCCCGGCAAGTCTTGGCAACCATCCCAGAAAATCAGCGAACTTCAAACACCGTTGACTTGAATAAAGACGTGCTACCTGTGGAATATCTTCTTGGTATGGTGTGGGATCTTAACTCGGACTCTTACGGCATCAGAATAAAATCAATGCCAACGGTTACTACAAAACGAGAATTATTGTCCGCAATTTCTCTCACATTCGACCCTCTCGGCATTTGTCTTCCGGCCATTACCGGCGCTAAACTGTTATTTCAACAGACACAAAAACTGGCGAAAGATACACCGGATGTTCGTGGGTGGGACTAGCCTTTGTCAATCGAAATTTTGTCAAAGTGGAAGCAATGGACCTCCAGCCTCGAAAAATTGCGCCTTGTTTCTGTAAAACGATGCTTCCGACCCGCCAACTTTCCCCTCGTAGGCTCCGATTTTGTGTTGGTCATTTTTGCCGATGCTTCGTCCGTCGCCTTCGGAGCGGTCGCCTACCTGCGCGTACGATTCGGTGATAAAATTCATGTCAGCTTCGTCATGGCCAAAGGTCGCCTGGCACCCCTCAAGCCGACAACCATTCCCCGACTGGAGTTGAAAGCGGCAGTATTGGCCGTCAACCTGTCGTTGTTCGTGAAACAGGAGCTTCGACTTTCGTTTTCCTCAGTTGAGTTTCATACGGACTCACAAATTGTTTTGTATCAGCTTCGCGCCTCTCACCCCGGTCACCCATCATTTGTAAACAAACGGACAAATGAGATTCTACAGCACTCGATGGTTGATCAATGGCACTACATTCGCAGCAGCGACAATCTCGCCGACGATTGTACCCGAGGAATCGTTCCGAAAGACTTTGGGCCGAATTGCCGCTGGATTCGAGGGCCAGATGTTCTTTTCAACGTGTCGTACTCTCCGCCGCCATTCGATCAGCAAAGCATTAAGGCTAAAGAAAACGAAGAAATACAGGCGGTCAATGTGCAACAGCTGCACGTTGCTATAAGTTCTTGCCACCCGTTGTCATCCGCTTTGTCTAAACTCATCACCCGAAGCATTCAACTTAACACTCTGAAACGAGAAGCTGCTCTGCTGCTGTGCGGCGACTCCACGTCGAATGATGATCTGAATTCCGACGAGATCGCCGAAGCCTTCCGCATCTGTCTGCTAGTGTCGCAGCAGGACGCATTCTCACGGGAACGTGCAGCTCTTCAGAAAGGAAAAACGATCTCTCGTGACTCCGTCTTGAGGCGGGTCGGGCCATACCTCGACCCAGACGACGGCCTGTTGAAAGTCGATGGAAGATTGGGCCACGCAGTGATGCCGGCACGTACCCGTAACCCAATAATAATTGCACCGGATCATCCACTTACAAGGCTTATCATCAGCGACCGTCATTTACAATTGCTCCATTCTGGTGTGGAACACACGTTGGGTGTTGTTCGTGAGCAGTTTTACCTCCCACAAGGACGCAGGGCCATCCGGCGTACACGTGCACAGTGTACCAAATGTAAGATGCTGCGTGCTATGCCTCAGGCACCATGAATGGCTAGCTTGCCAAAGGAACGTCTCGTGCCCTCCTTGCGCGTCTTCACGAATGTGGGACTGGACTGCTTCGGGCCCTTTCAAGTTGTGATTGGAAGACGATCAGTGAAGCGGTGGGGACTACTGATAACGTGCCTTTCCACCCGAGCCGTGCATTTAGAAGTGTTGGACACGATGGACGCCGATTCGTTCATCATGGCGTCGCGGCGTTTCATCTCCCTGCGAGGTCACCCTAGAACAATTTACAGTGACAACGGCACCAATATCACGGCAGGAGAAAAGGAGCTCAGGCAAGGGATCGAAAATCTCAATTCGACGCGGGTGGCAGCAGAATTCATCGACCGCGGGATCACTTGGAAATTCTCCCCACCGTATGCGCCGCATTTTGGTGGTATTTGGGAGCGTCAGATTGGCTCCAGCAAGAGAGCCATGCGCGCCGTTTTGGAAAACCGCTCGGTAACCGACGAAGTCCTTCGCACGGTTTTCGCAGAAGTAGCCTCACTTCTGAACTCACGGCCTTTGACCAACGTTCAAACTGATCCGTCAGAGCCAGAGCCGCTCACTCCGTATCACTTTATTCTCGGTACCCCCATCCTCACCGAGCGCCTGATACTGAAGAAGCATTCGTGGAAGCAGGCCCAGTTCATTGTGGACCAGTATTGGAGACGCTGGATGAAAGAATACCTTCCGACTCTCATCGAGCGGAAAAAATGGGAAAGAACTGTCCGTCCGATCAGAGTTGGTGACGTCGTCATGATCATGGACGAGAATAGCAGAAGGGGCGATTGGTTGATAGGGAGCGTTACGAAAGTGTTGCCCGGAAGCGACGGAATTGTCCACGCGGCAACCGTTAAAACTGAACGTTCTGAACTAACCCGCCCGGTTATCAAACTTTGCTTCATTTCAGATTCTCGCGAGTAATTCCATTGACGGCCGGCCCAGACTGTGGTGAACCGTCACCAGGAGGCGGTAGGGGGCAAGAAAAAAGAAGCAGACGACGGCGGAGGGGGCATTCACGTCAAAAAAGGATTGAAAGTCGAAAGTGTGTAATTTTCGTGAGTGTCTTTTCTCAAGAAATAAAACCTGGAAATTCTGCCTCTTCAACCCGTAATGGTCATTATTACCTTCCCCAGCAGAGTGGGCGTATTTTACAATTCACATTGAATACAAGTATTTTCCATGCAGTTTACATATAGAAGTAAAAACTCATGGTATAACAGTGTATTCACATTAAATACAAGTATATTCCATGCAGTTTACATATAGAAGTAAAAACTCATGGTATAACAGTGTATTCACATTGAATACAAGTATATTTGATGCTGCTTACATATAGAAGTAAAAACTCATGGTATAACAGTGTATTCACATTAAATACAAGTATATTTGATGCTTTTTACATATAAGAGTAAAAACTCATGGTATAACAGTGTATTTACATTGAATACAAGTATATTTGATGCTGTTTACATATAGAAGTAAAAACTCATGGTATAACAGTGTATTCACATTGAATACAAGTATATTTGATGCTGTTTACATATCGAAGTAGAAACTCATGGTATAACAGTGTATTCACATTGAATACAAGTATATTTGATGCAGTTTACATATAGAAGTAAAAACTCATGGTATAACAGTGTATTCACATTGAATACAAGTATATTTGAGGCAGTTTACATATAGAAGTAAAAACTCATGGTATAACAGTGTATTCACATTGAATACAAGTATATTTGATGCTGTTTACATATAGAAGTAAAAACTCATGGTATAACAGTGTATTCACATTGAATACAAGTATATTTGATGCTGTTTACATATAGAAGTAGAAACTCATGGTATAACAGTGTATTCACATAGAATACAAGTATATTTGATGCTGTTTACATATAGAAGTAAAAACTCATGGTATAACAGTGTATTCACATTAAATACAAGTATATTTGATGCAGTTTACATATAGAAGTAAAAACTAATGGTATAACAGTGTATTCACATTGAATACAAGTATATTCCATGCAGTTTACATATAGAGGTAAAAACTCATGGTATAACAGTTTATTCACATTAAATTCAAGAATATTTGATGCTGTTTACATATAAAAGTAAAAACTCATGGTATAACAGTGTATTCACATTGAATACAAGTATATTTGATGCTGTTTACATATAAAAGTAAAAACTCATGGTATAACAGTGTATTCACATTGAATACAAGTATATTTGATGCTGTTTACATATAGCAGCAGAAACTCATGGTATAACAGTGTTTTCACATTGAATACAAGTATATTTGATGCTGTTAGTAAAAACTCATGGTATAACAGTGTATTCACATTAATTACAAGTATATTTGATGCAGTTTACATATAGAAATAAAAACTCATGGTATAACAGTGTATTCACATTAAATACAAGTATATTCCATGCAGTTTACATATAGAAGTAAAAACTCATGTTATAACAGTGTATTCACATTGAATACAAGTATATTTGATGCTGTTTACATATAGAAGTAAAAACTCATGGTATAACAGTGTATTCACATTGAATACAAGTATATTTGATGCAGTTTACATATAGAAGTAAAAACTCATGGTATAACAGTGTATTCACATTGAATACAAGTATATTCCATGCAGTTTACATATAGAGGTAAAAACTCATGGTATAACAGTTTATTCACATTAAATTCAAGAATATTTGATGCTGTTTACATATAAAAGTAAAAACTCATGTATAACAGTGTATTCACATTGAATACAAGTATATTTGATGCTGTTTACATATAGTAGAAAAAACTCATAGTATAACAGTGTATTCACATTGAATACAAGTATATTTGATGCTGTTTACATATAGCAGCAGAAACTCATGGTATAACAGTGTTTTCACATTGAATACAAGTATATTTGGTGCTGTTTACATATAGAAGTAAAAACTCATGGTATAACAGTGTATTCACATTAATTACAAGTATATTTGATGCAGTTTACATATAGAAATAAAAACTCATGGTATAACAGTGTATTCACATTAAATACAAGTATATTCCATGCAGTTTACATATAGAAGTAAAAACTCATGGTATAACAGTGTATTCACATTGAATACAAGTTTATTTGATGCTGTTTACATATAGAAGTAAAAACTCATGGTATAACAGTGTATTCACATTGAATACAAGTATATTTGATGCTGTTTACATATAGAAGTTAAAACTCATGGTATAACAGTGTATTCACATTGAATACAAGTATATTTGATGCTGTTTACATATAGAAGTAAAAACTCATAGTATAACAGTGTATTCACATTGAATACAAGTATATTTGATGCTGTTTACATATAGCAGCAGAAACTCATGGTATAACAGTGTTTTCACATTGAATACAAGTATATTTGATGCTGTTTACATATAGAAGTAAAAACTCATGGTATAACAGTGTATTCACATTAATTACAAGTATATTTGATGCAGTTTACATATAGAAATAAAAACTCATGGTATAACAGTGTATTCACATTAAATACAAGTATATTCCATGCAGTTTACATATAGAAGTAAAAACTCATGGTATAACAGTGTATTCACATTGAATACAAGTATATTTGATGCTGTTTACATATAGAAGTAAAAACTCATGGTATAACAGTGTATTCACATTGAATACAAGTATATTTGATGCTGTTTACATATAGAAGTAAAAACTCATGGTATAACAGTGTATTCACATTGAATACAAGTATATTTGATGCTGTTTACATATAGCAGTTAAACTCATGGTATAACAGTGTATTCACATTGAATACAAGTATATTTGATGCTGTTTACCTATAGAAGTAGAAACTCATGGTATAACAGTGTATTTACATTGAATTCAAGTATA
Organism: Daphnia magna; assembly: GCF_020631705.1. NCBI lineage: Eukaryota > Metazoa > Arthropoda > Branchiopoda > Diplostraca > Daphniidae > Daphnia > Daphnia magna. The sequence goes on along the minus strand of NW_025533331.1, from coordinate 9,896 downwards.
TTTGATGCAGTTTACATATAGAAGTAAAAACTCATGGTATAACAGTGTATTTACATTGAATACAAGTATATTTGATGCAGTTTACATATAGAAGTAAAAACTCATGGTATAACAGTGTATTCACATTGAATACAAGTATATTCCATGCAGTTTACATATAGAAGTAAAAACTTATGGTATAACATTGTATTCACATTGAATACAAGTATATTTGATGCTGTTTACATATAGCAGTAGAAACTCTTGGTATAACAGTGTATTCACATTGAATACAAGTATATTTGATGCTGTTTACATATAGAAGTAGAAACTCATGGTATAACAGTGTATTCACATTGAACACAAGTATATTTGATGCAGTTTACATATAGAAGTAAAAACTCATGGTATAACAGTGTATTCACATTGAATACAAGTATATTCCATGCAGTTTACATATAGAAGTAAAAACTCATGGTATACCAGTGTATTCACATTGAATACAAGTATATTTGATGCTGTTTACATATAGAAGTAAAAACTCATGGTATAACAGTGGATTCACATTGAATACAAGTATAATCCATGCAGTTTACATATAGAAGTTAAAACTCATGGTATAACAGTGTACTCACATTGATTACAAGTATATTCCATGCAGTTTACATATAGAAGTAAAAACTCATGGTATAACAGTGTATTCACATTGAGTACAAGTATATTTGATGCGGTTTACATATAGAAGTAAAAACTCATGGTATAACAGTGTATTCACATTAAATTCAAGTATATTTGATGCTGTTTACATATAGAAGTAAAAACTCATGGTATAACAGTGTATTCACATTGAATACAAGTATATTTGATGCTGTTTACATATAGCAGCAGAAACTCATGGTATAACAGTGTTTTCACATTGAATACAAGTATATTTGATGCTGTTTACATATAGAAGTAAAAACTCATGGTATAACAGTGTATTCACATTGAATACAAGTATATTCCATGCAGTTTATATATAGAAGTAAAAACTCATGGTATAACAGTGTATTCACATTGAATACAAGTATATTCCATGCAGTTTACATATAGAAGTAAAAACTCATGGTATAACAGTGGGTTCACATTGAATACAAGTATATTTGATGCTGTTTACATATAGAAGTAAAAATTCATGGTATAACAGTGTATTCACATTGAATACAAGTATATTTGATGCTGTTTACATATAGAAGTAGAAACTCATGGTATAACAGTGTATTCACATTGAACACAAGTATATTTGATGCAGTTTACATATAGAAGTAAAAACTCATGGTATAACAGTGTATTCACATTGAATACAAGTATATTCCATGCAGTTTACATATAGAAGTAAAAACTCATGGTATACCAGTGTATTCACATTGAATACAAGTATATTTGATGCTGTTTACATATAGAAGTAAAAACTCATGGTATAACAGTGGATTCACATTGAATACAAGTATAATCCATGCAGTTTACATATAGAAGTTAAAACTCATGGTATAACAGTGTACTCACATTGATTACAAGTATATTCCATGCAGTTTACATATAGAAGTAAAAACTCATGGTATAACAGTGTATTCACATTGAATACAAGTATATTTGATGCTGTTTACATATAGAAGTAAAAACTCATGGTATAACAGTGTATTCACATTGAATACTAGTATATTTGATGCTGTTGACATATAGAAGTAAAAACTCATGGTATAACAGTGTATTCACATTGAATACAAGTATATTTGATGCTGTTTACATATAGAAGTAGAAACTCATGGTATAACAGTGTATTTACATAGAATACAAGTATATTTGATGCTGTTTACATATAGAAGTAAAAACTCATGGTATAACAGTGTATTCACATTAAATTCAAGTATATTTGATGCTGTTTACATATAGAAGTAAAAACTCATGGTATAACAGTGTATTCACATTGAATACAAGTATATTTGATGCTGTTTACATATAGAAGTAAAAACTCATAATATAACAGTGTATTCACATTGAATACAAGTATATTTGATGCTGTTTACATATAGCAGCAGAAACTCATGGTATAACAGTGTTTTCACATTGAATACAAGTATATTTGATGCTGTTTACATATAGAAGTAAAAACTCATGGTATAACAGTGTATTCACATTAATTACAAGTATATTTGATGCAGTTTACATATAGAAATAAAAACTCATGGTATAACAGTGTATTCACATTAAATACAAGTATATTCGATGCAGTTTACATATAGATGTAAAAACTCATGGTATAACAGTGTATTCACATTGAATACACCATGCAGTTACCAATATACCATGCAGTCCAATATGCCATGCAGTTTACATATAGAAGTAAAAACTCATGGTATAACAGTGTATTCACATTGAATACAAGTATATTTGATGCTGTTTACATATAGAAGTAAAAATTCATGGTATAACAGTGTATTCACATTGAATACAAGTATATTTGATGCTGTTTACATATAGAAGTAGAAACTCATGGTATAACAGTGTATTCACATTGAACACAAGTATATTTGATGCAGTTTACATATAGAAGTAAAAACTCATGGTATAACAGTGTATTCACATTGAATACAAGTATATTCCATGCAGTTTACATATAGAAGTAAAAACTCATGGTATAACAGTGTATTCACATTGAATTCAAGTATATTCCATGCAGTTTACATATAGAAGAAAAAAAAAGTGTATTCACATTGAATACAAGTATATTTGATTCTGTTTACATATAGCAGTAGAAACTCATGGTATAACAGTGTATTCACATTGAATACAAGTATATTTGATGCTGTTTACATATAGCAGTTAAACTCATGGTATAACAGTGTATTCACATTGAATACAAGTATATTTGATGCTGTTTACCTATAGAAGTAGAAACTCATGGTATAACAGTGTATTTACATTGAATTCAAGTATATTTGATGCAGTTTACATATAGAAGTAAAAACTCATGGTATAACAGTGTATTTACATTGAATACAAGTATATTTGATGCAGTTTACATATAGAAGTAAAAACTCATGGTATAACAGTGTATTCACATTGAATACAAGTATATTCCATGCAGTTTACATATAGAAGTAAAAACTTATGGTATAACATTGTATTCACATTGAATACAAGTATATTTGATGCTGTTTACATATAGCAGTAGAAACTCTTGGTATAACAGTGTATTCACATTGAATAAGAGTATATTTGATGCTTTTTACATATAGAAGTAGAAACTCATGGTATAACAGTGTATTCACATTGAATACAAGTATATTTGATGCAGTTTACATATAGAAGTAAAAACTCATGGTATAACAGTGTATTCACATAGAATACAAGTATATTCCATGCAGTTTATATATAGAAGTAAGAACTCATGGTATAACAGTGTATGCACATTGAATACAAGTATATTCCATGCAGTTTACATATAGAAGTAAAAACTCATGGTATAACAGTGGGTTCACATTGAATACAAGTATATTTGATGCTGTTTACATATAGAAGTAAAAATTCATGGTATAACAGTGTATTCATATTGAATACAAGTATATTTGATGCTGTTTACATATAGAAGTAGAAACTCATGGTATAACAGTGTATTCACATTGAACACAAGTATATTTGATGCAGTTTACATATAGAAGTAAAAACTCATGGTATAACAGTGTATTCACATTGAATACAAGTATATTCCATGCAGTTTACATATAGAAGTAAAAACTCATGGTATACCAGTGTATTCACATTGAATACAAGTATATTTGATGCTGTTTACATATAGAAGTAAAAACTCATGGTATAACAGTGGATTCACATTGAATACAAGTATAATCCATGCAGTTTACATATAGAAGTTAAAACTCATGGTATAACAGTGTACTCACATTGATTACAAGTATATTCCATGCAGTTTACATATAGAAGTAAAAACTCATGGTATAACAGTGTATTCACATTGAATACAAGTATATTTGATGCTGTTTACATATAGAAGTAAAAACTCATGGTATAACAGTGTATTCACATTGAATACTAGTATATTTGATGCTGTTGACATATAGAAGTAAAAACTCATGGTATAACAGTGTATTCACATTGAATACAAGTATATTTGATGCTGTTTACATATAGAAGTAGAAACTCATGGTATAACAGTGTATTCACATAGAATACAAGTATATTTGATGCTGTTTACATATAGAAGTAAAAACTCATGGTATAACAGTGTATTCACATTAAATTAAAGTATATTTGATGCTGTTTACATATAGAAGTAAAAACTCATGGTATAACAGTGTATTCACATTGAATACAAGTATATTTGATGCTGTTTACATATAGAAGTAAAAACTCATAATATAACAGTGTATTCACATTGAATACAAGTATATTTGATGCTGTTTACATATAGCAGCAGAAACTCATGGTATAACAGTGTTTTCACATTGAATACAAGTATATTTGATGCTGTTTACATATAGAAGTAAAAACTCATGGTATAACAGTGTATTCACATTGAATACAAGTATATTCCATGCAGTTTATATATAGAAGTAAAAACTCATGGTATAACAGTGTATTCACATTGAATACAAGTATATTCCATGCAGTTTACATATAGAAGTAAAAACTCATGGTATAACAGTGGGTTCACATTGAATACAAGTATATTTGATGCTGTTTACATATAGAAGTAAAAATTCATGGTATAACAGTGTATTCACATTGAATACAAGTATATTTGATGCTGTTTACATATAGAAGTAGAAACTCATGGTATAACAGTGTATTCACATTGAACACAAGTATATTTGATGCAGTTTACATATAGAAGTAAAAACTCATGGTATAACAGTGTATTCACATTGAATACAAGTATATTCCATGCAGTTTACATATAGAAGTAAAAACTCATGGTATACCAGTGTATTCACATTGAATACAAGTATATTTGATGCTGTTTACATATAGAAGTAAAAACTCATGGTATAACAGTGGATTCTCATTGAATACAAGTATAATCCATGCAGTTTACATATAGAAAATAAAACTCATGGTATAACAGTGTACTCACATTGATTACAAGTATATTCCATGCAGTTTACATATAGAAGTAAAAACTCATGGTATAACAGTGTATTCACATTGAATACAAGTATATTTGATGCTGTTTACATATAGAAGTAAAAACTCATGGTATAACAGTGTATTCACATTGAATACTAGTATATTTGATGCTGTTGACATATAGAAGTAAAAACTCATGGTATAACAGTGTATTCACATTGAATACAAGTATATTTGATGCTGTTTACATATAGAAGTAGAAACTCATGGTATAACAGTGTATTCACATAGAATACAAGTATATTTGATGCTGTTTACATATAGAAGTAAAAACTCATGGTATAACAGTGTATTCACATTGAATACAAGTATATTCCATGCAGTTTACATATAGAAGTAAAAACTCATGGTATAACAGTGTATTCACATTGAATTCAAGTATATTCCATGCAGTTTACATATAGAAGAAAAAAAAAGTGTATTCACATTGAATACAAGTATATTTGATTCTGTTTACATATAGCAGTAGAAACTCATGGTATAACAGTGTATTCACATTGAATACAAGTATATTTGATGCTGTTTACATATAGCAGTTAAACTCATGGTATAACAGTGTATTCACATTGAATACAAGTATATTTGATGCTGTTTACCTATAGAAGTAGAAACTCATGGTATAACAGTGTATTTACATTGAATTCAAGTATATTTGATGCAGTTTACATATAGAAGTAAAAACTCATGGTATAACAGTGTATTTACATTGAATACAAGTATATTTGATGCAGTTTACATATAGAAGTAAAAACTCATGGTATAACAGTGTATTCACATTGAATACAAGTATATTCCATGCAGTTTACATATAGAAGTAAAAACTTATGGTATAACATTGTATTCACATTGAATACAAGTATATTTGATGCTGTTTACATATAGCAGTAGAAACTCTTGGTATAACAGTGTATTCACATTGAATAAGAGTATATTTGATGCTTTTTACATATAGAAGTAAGAAACTCATGGTATAACAGTGTATTCACATTGAATACAAGTATATTTGATGCAGTTTACATATAGAAGTAAAAACTCATGGTATAACAGTGTATTCACTATTGAATACAAGTATATTCCATGCAGTTTACATATAAGAAGTAGAAACTCATGGTATAACAGTGTATTCACATTGAATACAAGTATATTCCATGATGCAGTTTACATATAGAAGTAAAAACTCATGGTATAACAGTGTATTCACATTGAATACAAGTGTATTTATTCCATGCAGTTTACATATAGAAGTAAAAACTCATGGTATAACAGTGTATTCACATTGAATACAAGTATATTTGATGCTGTTTACATATAGAAGTAAAAACTCATGGTATAACAGTGGATTCACATTGAATACAAGTATAATCCATGCAGTTTACATATAGAAGTTAAAACTCATGGTATAACAGTGTACTCACATTGATTACAAGTATATTCCATGCAGTTTACATATAGAAGTAAAAACTCATGGTATAACAGTGTATTCACATTGAATACAAGTATATTTGATGCTGTTTACATATAGAAGTAAAAACTCATGGTATAACAGTGTATTCACATTGAATACTAGTATATTTGATGCTGTTGACATATAGAAGTAAAAACTCATGGTATAACAGTGTATTCACATTGAATACAAGTATATTTGATGCTGTTTACATATAGAAGTAAAAACTCATGGTATAACAGTGTATTCACATACATTGAATACAAGTATATTTGATGCTGTTTACATATAGAAGTAAAAACTCATGGTATAACAGTGTATTCACATTAAATAAAAGTATATTTGATGCTGTTTACATATAGAAGTAAAAACTCATGGTATAACAGTGTATTCACATTGAATACAAGTATATTTGATGCTGTTTACATATAGAAGTAAAAACTCATAATATAACAGTGTATTCACATTGAATACAAGTATATTTGATGCTGTTTACATATAGCAGCAGAAACTCATGGTATAACAGTGTATTTCACATTGAATACAAGTATATTTGATGCTGTTTACATATAGAAGTAAAAACTCATGGTATAACAGTGTATTCACATTGAATACAAGTATATTCCATGCAGTTTATATATAGAAGTAAAAACTCATGGTATAACAGTGTATTCACATTGAATACAAGTATATTCCATGCAGTTTACATATAGAAGTAAAAACTCATGGTATAACAGTGGGTTCACATTGAATACAAGTATATTTGATGCTGTTTACATATAGAAGTAAAAATTCATGGTATAACAGTGTATTCACATTGAATACAAGTATATTTGATGCTGTTTACATATAGAAGTAGAAACTCATGGTATAACAGTGTATTCACATTGAACACAAGTATATTTGATGCAGTTTACATATAGAAGTAAAAACTCATGGTATAACAGTGTATTCACATTGAATACAAGTATATTCCATGCAGTTTACATATAGAAGTAAAAACTCATGGTATACCAGTGTATTCACATTGAATACAAGTATATTTGATGCTGTTTACATATAGAAGTAAAAACTCATGGTATAACAGTGGATTCTCATTGAATACAAGTATAATCCATGCAGTTTACATATAGAAGTTAAAACTCATGGTATAACAGTGTACTCACATTGATTACAAGTATATTCCATGCAGTTTACATATAGAAGTAAAAACTCATGGTATAACAGTGTATTCACATTGAATACAAGTATATTTGATGCTGTTTACATATAGAAGTAAAAACTCATGGTATAACAGTGTATTCACATTGAATACTAGTATATTTGATGCTGTTGACATATAGAAGTAAAAACTCATGGTATAACAGTGTATTCACATTGAATACAAGTATATTTGATGCTGTTTACATATAGAAGTAGAAACTCATGGTATAACAGTGTATTCACATAGAATACAAGTATATTTGATGCTGTTTACATATAGAAGTAAAAACTCATGGTATAACAGTGTATTCACATTAAATTCAAGTATATTTGATGCTGTTTACATATAGAAGTAAAAACTCATGGTATAACAGTGTATTCACATTGAATACAAGTATATTTGATGCTGTTTACATATAGAAGTAAAAACTCATAGTATAACAGTGTATTCACATTGAATACAAGTATATTTGATGCTGTTTACATATAGCAGCAGAAACTCATGGTATAACAGTGTTTTCACATTGAATACAAGTATATTTGATGCTGTTTACATATAGAAGTAAAAACTCATGGTATAACAGTGTATTCACATTGAATTACAAGTATATTTGATGCAGTTTACATATAGAAATAAAAACTCATGGTATAACAGTGTATTCACATTGAATACAAGTATATTCGATGCAGTTTACGATATAGAAGTAAAAACTCATGGTATAACAGTGTATTCACATTGAATACACCATGAGTAATATTTGCATGCAGTTTACATATAGAAGTAAAAACTCATGGTATAACAGTGTATTCACATTGAATACAAGTATATTTGATGCTGTTTACATATAGAAGTAAAAACTCATGGTATAACAGTGTATTCACATTGAATACAAGTATATTTGATGCTGTTTACATATAGAAGTAAAAACTCATGGTATAACAGTGTATTCACATTGAATACAAGTATATTTCATGCAGTTTACATATAGAAGTAAAAACTCATGGTATAACAGTGTATTCACATTGAATACAAGTATATTCCATGCAGTTTACATATAGAAGTAAAAACTCATGGTATAACAGTGTATTCACATTGAATACAAGTATATTCCATGCAGTTTACATATAGAAGTAAAAACCTGGTATAACAGTGTATTCACATTGAATACAAGTATATTTGATGCTGTTTACATATAGAAGTAAAAACTCATGGTATAACAGTGTATTCACATTGAATACAAGTATATTTGATGCTGTTTACATATAGAAGTAAAACTCATGGTATAACAGTGTATTCACATTGAATACAAGTATATTTGATGCAGTTTACATATAGAAAGTAAAAACTCATGGTATAACAGTGTATTCACATTGAATACAAGTATATTCCATGCAGTTTACATATAGAAGTAAAAACTCATGGTATAACAGTGTATTCACATTGAATACAAGTATATTCCATGCAGTTTACATATAGAAGTAAAAACTCATGGTATAACAGTGTATTCACATTGAATACAAGTATATTTGATGCTGTTTACATATAGAAGTAAAAACTCATGGTATAACAGTGTATTCACATTGAATACAAGTATATTTGATGCAGTTTACATATAGAAGTAAAAACTCATGGGTATAACAGTGTATTCACATTGAATACAAGTATATTCCATGCAGTTTACATATAGAAGTAAAAACTCATGGTATAACAGTGTATTCACATTGAATACAAGTATATTTGATGCTGTTTACATATAGAAGTAAAAACTCATGGTATAACAGTGTATTCACATTGAATACAAGTATATATTCGATGCAGTTTACATATAGAAGTAAAAACTCATGGTATAACAGTGTATTCACATTGAATACAAGTATATTCCATGCAGTTTACATATAGAAGTAAAAACTCATGGTATAACAGTGTATTCACATTGAATACAAGTATATTGTATATATGCTGTTTACATATAGAAGTAAAAACTCATGGTATAACAGTGTATTCACATTGAATACAAGTATATTTGATGCTGTTTACATATAGAAGTAAAACTCATGGTATAACAGTGTATTCACATTGAATACA
>NW_025533330.1:0-43302 GCF_020631705.1 Daphnia magna | reverse complement strand
ACAAGTATATTTGATGCTGTTTACATATAGAAGTAAAAACTCATAGGTATAACAGTGTATTCACATTGAATACAAGTATATTCCATGCAGTTTACATATAGAAGTAAAAACTCATGGTATAACAGTGTATTCACATTGAATACAAGTATATTTGATGCTGTTTACATATAGAAGTAAAAACTCATGGTATAACAGTGTATTCACATTGAATACAAGTATATTTGATGCAGTTTACATATAGAAGTAAAAACTCATGGTATAACAGTGTATTCACATTGAATACAAGTATATTTGATGCTGTTTACATATAGAAGTAAAAACTCATAGGTATAACAGTGTATTCACATTGAATACAAGTATATTCTATGCAGTTTACATATAGAAGTAAAAACTCATGGTATAACAGTGTATTTACATTGAATACAAGTATATTCCATGCAGTTTACATATAGAAGTAAAAACTCATGGTATAATAGTGTATTCACATTGAATACAAGTATATTTGATGCTGTTTACATATAGAAGTAAAAACTCATGGTATAACAGTGTATTCACATTGAATACAAGTATATTCCATGCAGTTTACATATAGAAGTAAAAACTCATGGTATAACAGTGTATTCACATTGAATACAAGTATATTTGATGCTGTTTACATATAGAAGTAAAAACTCATGGTATAACAGTGTATTCACATCGAATACAAGTATATTTGATGCTGTTTTATATAGAAGTAAAAACTCATGGTATAACAGTGTATTCACATTGAATACAAGTATATTTGATGCTGTTTACATATAGAAGTAAAAACTCATGGTATAACAGTGTATTCACATTGAATACAAGTATATTTGATGCTGTTTACACATAGAAGTAAAAACTCATGGTATAACAGTGTATTCACATTGAATACAAGTATATTCCATGCAGTTTACATATAGAAGTAAAAACTCATGGTATAACAGTGTATTCACACTGAATACAAGTATATTCCATGCAGTTTACATATAGAAGTAAAAACTCGATGGTATAACAGTGTATTCACATTGAATACAAGTATATTTGATGCTGTTTACATATAGAAGTAAAAACTCATGGTATAACAGTGTATTCACATTGAATACAAGTATATTCCATGCAGTTTACATATAGAAGTAAAAACTCATGGTATAACAGTGTATTCACATTGAATACAAGTATATTTGATGCTGTTTACATATAGAAGTAAAAACTCATGGTATAACAGTGTATTCACATTGAATACAAGTATATTTGATGCAGTTTACATATAGAAGTAAAAACTCATGGTATAACAGTGTATTCACATTGAATACAAGTATATTTGATGCTGTTTAAAATAGAAGTAAAAACTTATAAATATTACAATTGAATACAAAGTATATTCTATGCAGTTTACATATAGAAGTAAAACCTTATGGTATAACAGTGTATTCACATTGAATACAAGTATATTCCATGCAGTTTACATATAGAAGTAAAAACTCATGGTATAACAGTGTATTCACATTGAATACAAGTATATTTGATGCTGTTTACATATAGAAGTAAAAACTCATGGTATAACAGTGTATTCACATTGAATACAAGTATATTCCATGCAGTTTACATATAGAAGTAAAAACTCATGGTATAACAGTGTATTCACATTGAATACAAGTATATTTGATGCTGTTTACATATAGAAGTAAAAACTCATGGTATAACAGTGTATTCACATTGAATACAAGTATATTTGATGCTGTTTATATATAGAAGTAAAAACTCATGGTATAACAGTGTATTCACATTGAATACAAGTATATTTGATGCTGTTTACATATAGAAGTAAAAACTCATGGTATAACAGTGTATTCACATTGAATACAAGTATATTTGATGCTGTTTACATATAGAAGTAAAAACTCATGGTATAACAGTGTATTCACATTGAATACAAGTATATTTGATGCTGTTTACATATAGAAGTAAAAACTCATGGTATAACAGTGTATTCACATTGAATACAAGTATATTTGATGCTGTTTACATATAGAAGTAAAAACTCATGGTATAACAGTGTATTCACATTGAATACAAGTATATTCCATGCAGTTTACATATAGAAGTAAAAACTCATGGTATAACAGTGTATTCACATTGAATACAAGTATATTCCATGCAGTTTACATATAGAAGTAAAAACTCATGGTATAACAGTGTATTCACATTGAATACAAGTATATTCCATGCAGTTTACATATAGAAGTAAAAACCACGGGTATAACAGTGTATTACATTGAATACAAGTATATTTGATGCTGTTTAATATAGAAGTAAAAACTCATGGTATAACAGTGTATTCACATTGAATACAAGTATATTTGATGCTGTTTACATATAGAAGTAAAAACTCATGGTATAACAGTGTATTCACATTGAATACAAGTATATTTGATGCTGTTTACATATAGAAGTAAAAACTCATGGTATAACAGTGTATTCACATTGAATACAAGTATATTCCATGCAGTTTACATATAGAAGTAAAAACTCATGGTATAACAGTGTATTCACATTGAATACAAGTATATTCCATGCAGTTTACATATAGAAGTAAAAACTCATGGTATAACAGTGTATTCACATTGAATACAAGTATATTCCATGCAGTTTACATATAGAAGTAAAAACTCATGGTATAACAGTGTATTCACATTGAATACAAGTATATTTGATGCTGTTTACATATAGAAGTAAAAACTCATGGTATAACAGTGTATTCACATTGAATACAAGTATATTTGATGCTGTTTACATATAGAAGTAAAAACTCATGGTATAACAGTGTATTCACATTGAATACAAGTATATTTCGATGCTGTTTACATATAGAAGTAAAAACTCATGGTATAACAGTGTATTCACATTGAATACAAGTATATTCCATGCAGTTTACATATAGAAGTAAAAACTCATGGTATAACAGTGTATTCACATTGAATACAAGTATATTTGATGCTGTTTACATATAGAAGTAAAAACTCATGGTATAACAGTGTATTCACATTGAATACAAGTATATTTGATGCAGTTTACATATAGAAGTAAAAACTCATGGTATAACAGTGTATTCACATTGAATACAAGTATATTTGATGCTGTTTACATATAGAAGTAAAAACTCATGGTATAACAGTGTATTCACATTGAATACAAGTATATTCGATGCAGTTTACATATAGAAGTAAAAACTCATGGTATAACAGTGTATTCACATTGAATACAAGTATATTCCATGCAGTTTACATATAGAAGTAAAAACTCATGGTATAACAGTGTATTCACATTGAATACAAGTATATTTGATGCTGTTTACATATAGAAGTAAAAACTCATGGTATAACAGTGTATTCACATTGAATACAAGTATATTCCATGCAGTTTACATATAGAAGTAAAAACTCATGGTATAACAGTGTATTCACATTGAATACAAGTATATTTGATGCTGTTTACATATAGAAGTAAAAACTCATGGTATAACAGTGTATTCACATTGAATACAAGTATATTTGATGCAGTTTACATATAGAAGTAAAAACTCATGGTATAACAGTGTATTCACATTGAATACAAGTATATTCGATGCAGTTTACATATAGAAGTAAAAACTCATGGTATAACAGTGTATTCACATTGAATACAAGTATATTCCATGCAGTTTACATATAGAAGTAAAAACTCATGGTATAACAGTGTATTCACATTGAATACAAGTATATTCGATGCAGTTTACATATAGAAGTAAAAACTCATGGTATAACAGTGTATTCACATTGAATACAAGTATATTCCATGCAGTTTACATATAGAAGTAAAAACTCATGGTATAACAGTGTATTCACATTGAATACAAGTATATTCCATGCAGTTTACATATAGAAGTAAAAACTCATGGTATAACAGTGTATTCACATTGAATACAAGTATATTTGATGCTGTTTACATATAGAAGTAAAAACTCATGGTATAACAGTGTATTCACATTGAATACAAGTATATTTGATGCTGTTTACATATAGAAGTAAAAACTCATGGTATAACAGTGTATTCACATTGAATACAAGTATATTTCGATGCTGTTTACATATAGAAGTAAAAACTCATGGTATAACAGTGTATTCACATTGAATACAAGTATATTCGATGCAGTTTACATATAGAAGTAAAAACTCATGGTATAACAGTGTATTCACATTGAATACAAGTATATTTGATGCTGTTTACATATAGAAGTAAAAACTCATGGTATAACAGTGTATTCACATTGAATACAAGTATATTTGATGCAGTTTACATATAGAAGTAAAAACTCATGGTATAACAGTGTATTCACATTGAATACAAGTATATTTGATGCTGTTTACATATAGAAGTAAAAACTCATGGTATAACAGTGTATTCACATTGAATACAAGTATATTTGATGCTGTTTACATATAGAAGTAAAAACTCATGGTATAACAGTGTATTCACATTGAATACAAGTATATTCCATGCAGTTTACATATAGAAGTAAAAACTCATGGTATAACAGTGTATTCACATTGAATACAAGTATATTCCATGCAGTTTACATATAGAAGTAAAAACTCATGGTATAACAGTGTATTCACATTGAATACAAGTATATTCTATGCAGTTTACATATAGAAGTAAAACCTTATGGTATAACAGTGTATTCACATTGAATACAAGTATATTCCATGCAGTTTACATATAGAAGTAAAAACTCATGGTATAACAGTGTATTCACATTGAATACAAGTATATTTGATGCTGTTTACATATAGAAGTAAAAACTCATGGTATAACAGTGTATTCACATTGAATACAAGTATATTCCATGCAGTTTACATATAGAAGTAAAAACTCATGGTATAACAGTGTATTCACATTGAATACAAGTATATTTGATGCTGTTTACATATAGAAGTAAAAACTCATGGTATAACAGTGTATTCACATCGAATACAAGTATATTTGATGCTGTTTATATATAGAAGTAAAAACTCATGGTATAACAGTGTATTCACATTGAATACAAGTATATTTGATGCTGTTTACATATAGAAGTAAAAACTCATGGTATAACAGTGTATTCACATTGAATACAAGTATATTTGATGCGTTTACATATAGAAGTAAAAACTCATGGTATAACAGTGTATTCACATTGAATACAAGTATATTTGATGCTGTTTACATATAGAAGTAAAAACTCATGGTATAACAGTGTATTCACATTGAATACAAGTATATTTGATGCTGTTTACATATAGAAGTAAAAACTCATGGTATAACAGTGTATTCACATTGAATACAAGTATATTCCATACAGTTTTACATATAGAAGTAAAAACTCATGGTATAACAGTGTATTCACATTGAATACAAGTATATTCCATGCAGTTTACATATAGAAGTAAAAACTCATGAAGAGAACAGTGTATTCACATTGAATACAAGTATATTCCATGCAGTTTACATATAGAAGTAAAAACTCATGGTATAACAGTGTATTCACATTGAATA
Organism: Daphnia magna; assembly: GCF_020631705.1. Lineage (NCBI taxonomy): Eukaryota > Metazoa > Arthropoda > Branchiopoda > Diplostraca > Daphniidae > Daphnia > Daphnia magna. The sequence continues at coordinate 37,707 of NW_025533330.1, read as the reverse complement.
CAAGTATATTTGATGCTGTTTACATATAGAAGTAAAAACTCATGGTATAACAGTGTATTCACATTGAATACAAGTATATTTGATGCTGTTTACATATAGAAGTAAAAACTCATAATATAACAGTGTATTCACATTGAATACAAGTATATTTGATGCTGTTTACATAAAGAAGTAAAAACTCATGGTATAACAGTGTATTCACATTGAATACAAGTATATTCCATGCAGTTTACATATAGAAGTAAAAACTCATGGTATAACAGTGTATTTACATTGAATACAAGTATATTCCATGCAGTTTACATATAGAAGTAAAAACTCATGGTATAACAGTGTATTCACATTGAATACAAGTATATTCCATGCAGTTTACATATAGAAGTAAAAACTCATGGTATAACAGTGTATTCACATTGAATACAAGTATATTTGATGCTGTTTACATATAGAAGTAAAAACTCATGGTATAACAGTGTATTCACATCGAATACAAGTATATTTGATGCTGTTTTTATATAGAAGTAAAAACTCATGGTATAACAGTGTATTCACATTGAATACAAGTATATTTGATGCTGTTTACATATAGAAGTAAAAACTCAAGGTATAACAGTGTATTCACATTGAATACAAGTATATTCCATGCAGTTTACATATAGAAGTAAAAACTCATGGTATAACAGTGTATTCACATTGAATACAAGTATATTTGATGCTGTTTACATATAGAAGTAAAAACTCATGGTATAACAGTGTATTCACATTGAATACAAGTATATTTGATGCAGTATACATATAGAAGTAAAAACTCATGGTATAACAGTGTATTCACATTGAATACAAGTATATTTGATGCTGTTTACATATAGAAGTAAAAACTCATGGTATAACAGTGTATTCACATTGAATACAAGTATATTCTATGCAGTTTACATATAGAAGTAAAACCTCATGGTATAACAGTGTATTCACATTGAATACAAGTATATTCCATGCAGTTTACATATAGAAGTAAAAACTCATGGTATAATAGTGTATTCACATTGAATACAAGTATATTTGATGCTGTTTACATATAGAAGTAAAAACTCATGGTATAACAGTGTATTCACATTGAATACAAGTATATTCCATGCAGTTTACAATATAGAAGTAAAAACTCATGGTATAACAGTGTATTCACATTGAATACAAGTATATTTGATGCTGTTTACATATAGAAGTAAAAACTCATGGTATAACAGTGTATTCACATTGAATACAAGTATATTTGATGCAGTTTACATATAGAAGTAAAAACTCATGGTATAACAGTGTATTCACATTGAATACAAGTATATTCCATGCAGTTTACATATAGAAGCAAAAACTCATGGTATAACAGTGTATTCACATTGAATACAAGTATATTCCATGCAGTTTATATATAGAAGTAAAAACTCATGGTATAACAGTGTATTCACATTGAATACAAGTATATTCCATGCAGTTTACATATAGAAGTAAAAACTCATGGTATAACAGTGTATTCACATTGAATACAAGTATATTCCATGCAGTTTACATATAGAAGTAAAATTTCATGGTATAACAGTGTATTCACATTGAATACAAGTATATTCCATGCAGTTTACATATAGAAGTAAAAACTCATGGTATAACAGAGTGTATTCACATTGAATACAAGTATATTTGATGCTGTTTACATATAGAAGTAAAAACTCATGGTATAACAGTGTATTCACATTGAATACAAGTATATTTGATGCTGTTTACATATAGAAGTAAAAACTCATGGTATAACAGTGTATTCACATTGAATACAAGTATATTTGATGTTGTTTACATATAGAAGTAAAAACTCAAGGTATAACAGTGTATTCACATTGAATACAAGTATATTCAATGCAGTTTACGTATAGAAGTAAAAACTCATGGTATAACAGTGTATTCACATTGAATACAAGTATATTTGATGCTGTTTACATATAGAAGTAAAAACTCATGGTATAACAGTGTATTCACATTGAATACAAGTATATTTGATGCAGTATACATATCGAAGTAAAAACTCATGGTATAACAGTGTATTCACATTGAATACAAGTATATTTGATGCTGTTTAAATATAGAAGTAAAAACTCATGGTATAACAGTGTATTCACATTGAATACAAGTATATTTGATGTTGTTTACATATAGAAGTAAAAACTCATGGTATAACAGTGTATTCACATTTAATACAAGTATATTCCATGCAGTTTACATATAGAAGTAAAAACTCATGGTATAACAGTGTATTCACATTGAATACAAGTATATTCCATGCAGTTTACATATAGAAGTAAAAACTCATGGTATAACAGTGTATTCACATTGAATACAAGTATATTTGATGCTGTTTACATATAGAAGTAAAAACTCATGGTATAACAGTGTATTCACATTGAATACAAGTATATTCCATGCAGTTTACATAAGAAGTAAAAACTCATGGTATAACAGTGTATTCACATTGAATACAAGTTTATTTGATGCTGTTTACATATAGAAGTAAAAACTCATGGTATAACAGTGTATTCACATTAAATACAAGTATATTTGATGCTGTTTACATATAGAAGTAAAAACTCATGGTATAACAGTGTATTGAAATTGAATACAAGTATATTTGATGCTGTTTACATTTAGAAGTAAAAACTCATGGTATAACAGTGTATTCACATTGAATACAAGTATATTTGATGCAGAATACATATAGAAGTAAAAACTCATGGTATAACAGTGTATTCACATTGAATACAAGTATATTCCATGCAGTTTACACATAGAAGTAAAAACTCATGGTATAACAGTGTATTCACATTGAATACAAGTATATTCCATGCAGTTTACATATAGAAAAAAAACTCATAGTATAACAATGTATTCACATTGAATACAAGTATATTCCATGCAGTTTACGTATAGAAGTAAAAACTCATGGCATTCCAGTGTATTCACATTGAATACAAGTATATTTGATGCTGTTAGCATATAGAAGTAAAAACTCATGGTATAACAGTGTATTCACATTGAATACAAGTATTTTTGATGCTGTTTACATATAGAAGTAAAAACTCATGGTATAACAGTGTATTCACATTGAATACAGGTATATTCCATGCATTTTACATATAGAAGTAAAAACTCATGGTATAACAGTGTATTCACATTGAATACAAGTATATTTGATGCTGTTTACATATAGAAGTAAAAACTCATGGTATAACAGTGTATTCACATTGAATACAAGTATGTTTGATGCAGTATACATATAGAAGTAAAAACTCATGGTATAACAGTGTATTCACATTGAATACAAGTATATTTGATGCTGTTTAAATATAGAAGTAAAAACTCATGGTATAACAGTGTATTCACATTGAATACAAGTATATTCTATGCAGTTTACATATAGAAGTAAAACCTCATGGTATAATAGTGTATTCACATTGAATACAAGTATATTCCATGCAGTTTACGTATAGAAGTAAAAACTCATGGTATAACAGTGTATTCACATGGAATACAAGTATATTTGATGCTGTTTACATATAGAAGTAAAAACTCATGGTATAACAGTGTATTCACATTGAATACAAGTATATTCCATGAAGTTTACGTATAGAAGTAAAAACTCATGGTATAACAGTGTATTCACATTGAATACAAGTATATTTGATGCTGTTTACATATGGAAGTAAAAACTCATGGTATAGCAGTGTATTCACATCGAATACAAGTATATTTGATGCTGTTTTTATATAGAAGTAAAAACTCATTGTATAACAGTGTATTCACATTGAATACAAGTATATTTGATGCTGTTTACATATAGAAGTAAAAACTCATGGTATAACAGTGTATTCACATTGAATACAAGTATATTTGATGCTGTTTACCTATAGAAGTAAAAACTCATGGTATAACAGTGTATTCACATTGAATACAAGTATATTTGATGCTGTTTAAATATAGAAGTAAAAACTCATGGTATAACAGTGTATTCACATTGAATACAAGTAAATTTGATGCTGTTTACAGATAGAAGTAAAAACTCATGGTATAACAGTGTATTCACATTGAATACAAATATATTCCATGCAGTTTACATATAGAAGTAAAAACTCATGGTATAACAGTGTATTCACATTGAATACAAGTATATTCCATGCAGTTTACATATAGGAGTAAAAACTCATGGTATAGCAGTGTATTCACATTGAATACAAGTATATTTTGTAGAAGTAAAAACCATGGTATAACAGTGTATTCAATTGAATACAAGTATATTTGATCTGTTTGCATATAAAGTAAAACTCATGGTATACAGTGTATTCATATTTGATACAAGTAAAATCATAATATAAAATTAATTATATACAAAAACCATGTATAACAGTGTATTCACATTGAATAAAGTATATCCATGAAGTTTACTATGGCAAGCCAAACGTACCGGTCGAATCGAATAGTGATCCGCGCGCGAGCATTAATATATGTCTTGATGTGATGATATATCTGTCGTGCGAAGTGAGTTGCTAGACCATAAAGGGTCACAGATACGAGGGTCACCTTCTAACGTGCGACATGGGCACACCAAGCGGCTGACACCAACAACTCTTACAGACACCCGCTAACAATTTGTTAACGAACACGGCTTATCGTAACAATGTTTATAATAACCGTATACCGTAACGCAAATGGTTGAAATGCATGTAACCCCCCACAGAAATTTAAAAAAGAAATGACGACTTAGATATTCGTTGATATGCTCAAGTTTGCGAAAACGGAAAATGAACAAAGTTTTTTTCTCCGTTTGATCGTCCGGTTCCAGTAGACAACTACATGGGAAACGTGCAAGAGAAAAGAGTTCATTTTCCGTTTTCTGAATTTGCCGTTTACAGCTAAAGATTTATGTTTTACAGATTTCAATAGAATCCGCCGAGCGCTATTTAATTTTGTAAAACTCATCAATTTTGTACAATTGTTTCAACCGTTGTTCGCCTGAGAAATCTTCCGTGGTTCACCTGAAAAATTACTACAAGAGTAACAGCCAATCACCGACCGAGATGGGACTAACAGGGAAAAGCGGGATATTCGAACAAAAAACATTGTGCTCTCCGTTAGGCAATCAAACTTTTGAAACTGGATACTTCACTTGTCCTCTTCATTTAACATCTTCATGCACAGGTGGAGTTCCGTTTATGATAGTGTACGCAAATTTGTTTTGTGATGGTGTACACATGAACATATCAACGAATATCTAAGTCGTCATTTCTTTTTTAAATTTCTGTGGGGGGTTACATGCATTTCAACCATTTGCGTTACGGTATACGGTTATTATAAACATTGTTACGATAAGCCGTGTTCGTTAACAAATTGTTAGCGGGTGTCTGTAAGAGTTGTTGGTGTCAGCCGCTTGGTGTGCCCTTTTCGCACGTTAGAAGGTGACCCTCGTATCTGTGACCCTTTATGGTCTAGCAACTCACTTCGCACGACAGATATATCATCACATCAAGACATATATTAATGCTCGCGCGCGGATCACTATTCGATTCGACCGGTACGTTTGGCTTGCCATATAGAAGTAAAAACTCATGGTATAACAGTGTATTTACATTGAATATAAGTATATTCCATGCAGTTTACATATAGAAATAAAAACTCATGGTATAACAGTGAATTCACATTGAATACAAGTATATTCCATGCAGTTTACGTATAGAAGTAAAAACTCATGGTATAACAGTGTATTCACATTGAATACAAGTATATTTGATGCTGTTTACATATAGAAGTAAAAACTCATGGTATAGCAGTGTATTCACATCGAATACAAGTATATTTGATGCTGTTTTTATATAGAAGTAAAAACTCATGGTATAACAGTGTATTCACATTGAATACAAGTATATTGGATGCTGTTTACATATAGAAGTAAAAACTCATGGTATTACAGTGTATTCACATTGAATACAAGTATATTTGATGCTGTTTACACATAGAAGTAAAAACTCTTGGTATAACAGTGTATTCACATTGAATACAAGTATATTCCATGCATTTTACATATAGAAGTAAAAACTCATGGTATAACAGTGTATTCACACTGAATACAAGTATATTCCATGCAGTTTACATATAGAAGTAAAAACTCATGGTATAACAGTGTATTCACATTGAATACAAGTATATTTGATGCTGTTTACATATAGAAGTAAAAACTCATGGTATAACAGTGTATTCACATTGAATACAAGTATATTCGATGCAGTTTACGTATAGAAGTAAAAACTCATGGTATAACAGTGTATTCACATTGAATACAAGTATATTTGATGCTGTTTACATATAGAAGTAAAAACTCATGGTATAACAGTGTATTCACATTGAATACAAGTATGTTTGATGCAGTATACATATAGAAGTAAAAACTCATGGTATAACAGTGTATTCACATTGAATACAAGTATATTTGATGCTGTTTAAATATAGAAGTAAAAACTCATGGTATAACAGTGAATTCACATTGAATACAAGTATATTCTATGCAGTTTACATATAAAAGTAAAACCTCATGGTATAACAGTGTATTCACATTGAATACAAGTATATTCCATGCAGTTTACGTATAGAAGTAAAAACTCATGGTATAATAGTGTATTCACATTGAATACAAGTATATTTGATGCTGTTTACATATAGAAGTAAAAACTCTTGGTATAACAGTGTATTCACATTGAATACAAGTATATTCCATGCAGTTTACGTATAGAAGTAAAAACTCATGGTATAACAGTGTATTCACATTGAATACAAGTATATTTGATGCTGTTTACATATAGAAGTAAAAACTCATGGTATAACAGTGTATTCACATTGAATACAAGTATATTTGATGCTGTTTACATATAGAAGTAAAAACTCATGGTATAACAGTGTATTCACATTGAATACAAGAATATTTGATGCTGTTTACATATAGAAGTAAAAACTCATGGTATAACAGTGTATTCACATTGAATACAAGTATATTCCATGCAGTTTACATATAGAAGTAAAAAATCATGGTATAACAGTGTATTCACATTGAATACAAGTATATTCCATGCAGTTTACATATAGAAGTAAAAACTCATGGTATAACAGTGTATTCACATTGAATACAAGTATATTCCATGCAGTTTACGTATAGAAGTAAAAACTCATGGTATAACAGTGTATTCACATTGAATACAAGTATATTTGATGCTGTTTACATATAGAAGTAAAAACTCATGGTATAACAGTGTATTCACATTGAATACAAGTATATTTGATGCTGTTTACATATAGAAGTAAAAACTCATGGTATAACAGTGTATTCACATTGAATACAAGTATATTTGATGCAGTATACATATAGAAGTAAAAGCTCATGGTATTACCGTGTCTTCACATTGAATACAAGTATATTCCATGCAGTTTACATATAGAAGTAAAAACTCATGGTATAACAGTGTATTCACATTAAATACAAGTATATTCCATGCAGTTTACGTAAAGAAGTAAAAACTCATGGTATAACAGTGTATTCACATTGAATACAAGTATATTTGATGCTGTTTACATATAGAAGTAAAAACTCATGGTATAACAGTGTATTCACATTGAATACAAGTATATTTGATGCTGTTTACATATAGAAGTAAAAACTCATGGTATAACAGTGTATTCACATTGAATACAAGTATATTTGATATTTTTTACATATAGAAGTAAAAACTCATGGTATAACAGTGTATTCACATTGAATACAAGTATATTTGATGCTGTTTACATATAGAAGTAAAAACTCATGGTATAACAGTGTATTCACATTGAATACAAGAATATTTGATGCTGTTTACATATAGAAGTAAAAACTCATGGTATAACAGTGTATTCACATTGAATACAAGTATATTCCATGCAGTTTACATATAGAAGTAAAAACTCATGGTATAACAGTGTATTCACATTGAATACAAGTATATTCCATGCAGTTTACGTATAGAAGTAAAAACTCATGGTATAACAGTGTATTCACATTGAATACAAGTATATTTGATGCAGTTTACATATAGAAGTAAAAACTCATGGTATAACAGTGTATTCACATTGAATACAAGTATATTTGATGCTGTTTACATATAGAAGTAAAAACTCATGGTATAACAGTGTATTCACATTGAATACAAGTATATTCCATGCAGTTTACATATAGAAGTAAAAACTCATGGTATAACAGTGTATTCACATTGAATACAAGTATATTTGATGCTGTTTACATATAGAAGTAAAAACTCATGGTATAACAGTGTATTCACATTGAATAAAAGTATATTTGATGCTGTTTACATATAGAAGTAAAAACTCATGGTATAACAGTGTATTCACATTGAATACAAGTATATTTGATGCTGTTTACATATAGAAGTAAAAACTCATGGTATAACAGTGTATTCACATTGAATACAAGTATATTTTATGCTGTTTACATATAGAAGTAAAAACTCATGGTATAACAGTGTATTCACATTGAATACAAGTATATTCCATGCAGTTTACATATAGAAGTAAAAACTCATGGTATAACAGTGTATTCACATTGAATACAAGTATATTCCATGCAGTTTACGTATAGAAGTAAAAACTCATGGTATAACAGTGTATTCACATTGAATACAAGTATATTTGATGCTGTTTACATATAGAAGTAAAAACTCATGGTATAACAGTGTATTCACATTGAATACAAGTATATTTGATGCTGTTTACATATAGAAGTAAAAACTCATGGTATAACAGTGTATTCACATTGAATACAAGTATATTTGATGCTGTTTACATATAGAAGTAAAAACTCATGGTATAACAGTGTATTCACATTGAATACAAGTATATTTGATGCTGTTTACATATAGAAGTAAAAACTCATGGTATAACAGTGTATTCACATTGAATACAAGTATATTCCATGCAGTTTACATATAGAAAAAAAACTCATAGTATAACAGTGTATTCACATTGAATACAAGTATATTCCATGCAGTTTACGTATAGAAGTAAAAACTCATGGTATTACAGTGTATTCACATTGAATACAAGTATATTTGATGCTGTTAACATATAGAAGTAAAAACTCATGGTATAACAGTGTATTCACATTGAATACAAGTATATTCCATGCAGTTTACATATAGAAAGAAAAACTCATGGTATAACAGTGTATTCACATTGAATACAAGTATATTCCATGCAGTTTACATATAGAAGTAAAAACTCATGGTATAACAGTGTATTCACATTGAATACAAGTATATTCCATGCAGTTTACAAATAGAAGTAAAAACTCATGGTATAACAGTGTATTCACATTGAATACAAGTATATTTGTTGCTGTTTACATATAGAAGTAAAAACTCATGGTATAACAGTGTATTCACATTGAATACAAGTATATTTGATGCTGTTTACATATAGAAGTAAAAACTCATGGTATAACAGTGTATTCACATTGAATACAAGTATATTCCATGCAGTTTACATATAGAAGTAAAAACTCATGGTATAACAGTGTATTCACATTGAATACAAGTATATTCCATGCAGTTTACATATAGAAGTAAAAAACTCATGGTATAACAGTGTATTCACATTGAATACAAGTATATTCCATGCAGTTTACATATAGAAGTAAAAACTCATGGTATAACAGTGTATTCACATTGAATACAAGTATATTTGATGCTGTTTACATATAGAAGTAAAAACTCATGGTATAACAGTGTATTCACATTGAATACAAGTATATTTGATGCTGTTTACATATAGAAGTAAAAACTCATGGTATAACAGTGTATTCACATTGAATACAAGTATATTCCATGCAGTTTACATATAGAAGTAAAAACTCATGGTATAACAGTGTATTCACATTGAATACAAGTATATTCGATGCTGTTTACATATAGAAGTAAAAACTCATGGTATAACAGTGTATTCACATTGAATACAAGTATATTTGATGCTGTTTACATATAGAAGTAAAAACTCATGGTATAACAGTGTATTCACATTGAATACAAGTATATTTGATGCTGTTTACATATAGAAGTAAAAACTCATGGTATAACAGTGTATTCACATTGAATACAAGAATATTTGATGCTGTTTATATATAGAAGTAAAAACTCATGGTATAACAGTGTATTCACATTGAATACAAGTATATTCCATGCAGTTTACATATAGAAGTAAAAACTCATGGTATAACAGTGTATTCACATTGAATACAAGTATATTCCATGCAGTTTACGTATAGAAGTAAAAACTCATGGTATAACAGTGTATTCACATTGAATACAAGTATATTTGATGGTGTTTACATATAGAAGTAAAAACTCATGGTATACCAGTGTATTCACATTGAATACAAGTATATTTGATGCAGTTTACATATAGAAGTAAAAACTCATGGTATAACAGTGTATTCACATTGAATACAAGTATATTTGATGCAGTATACATATAGAAGTTAAACTCATGGTATAACAGTGTATTCACATTGAATACAAATATATTTGATGCTGTTTACATATAGAAGTAAAATTTCATGGTATAACATTGTACTCACATTGAATACAAGTATATTTGATGCTGTTTATATATAGAAGTAAAAACTCATGGTATAACAGTGTATTCACATGGAATACAAGTATATTTGATGCAGAATACATATAGAAGTAAAAACTCATGGTATAACAGTGTATTCACATTGAATACAAGTATATTCCATGCAGTTTACATATAGAAGTAAAAACTCATGGTATAACAGTGTATTCACATTGAATACAAGTATATTCCATGCAGTTTACATAAAAAAAAAATATCGTAGTATAACAGTGTATTCACATTGAATACAAGTATATTCCATGCAGTTTACGTATAGAAGTAAAAACTCATGGTATAACAGTGTATTCACATTAAATACAAGTATATTTGATGCAGAATACATATAGAAGTAAACATTTATGGTATAACAGTGTATTCACATTGAATACAAGTATATTCCATGCAGTTAACATATAGAAGTAAAAACTCATGGTATAACAGTGTTTTCACATTAAATACAAGTATATTTGGTGCAATATAAATATCGAAGTAAAAACTCATGGTATAACAGTGTATTCACATTGAATACAAGTATATTCCATGCAGTTTACATCGAACATCAAACCACGCAGGAACGAAGGAGAACCAAAAGAACAAACAAACCATACAATACCTAACCCTTACCGTAACCAAAACCGAAACGATCCTATAACGAATCACCAATACCAGTTAAGAAGACGATATCAAGGACCGGATTACTAAACATTTTCATTTTTCACAGATGCAGACATTACTCTTCCTTCTTTGCCTCCTTCATTCACTTAACCCTTCTTACCCTATCTACTCATCCGTCTGCGATTGTAACAACATGAAAATACGAGGAATCCTAGACTTCGAATTCCCTTACTACTGTGACAATGAAAAAACAGAAACACAACACTTACCAAGGATACCAACTACTTACAACTTAGTAACCAAGCAAAAACCAGCAGCCACTTGGAAAGGATGGACATGTCGACAGTGGACTAAAACAAAGAAAATAACCGGATCGTTCTGGATCGGATCCTTCGATACAGTTTATTCCCAAAAAACAATACTAATCACCCCTTTGGAATGCTGGCGGATGGTCAACGATAAAAAATGTGGCGACAATAATATGCAAACCGGACCGACGGGACTCAGTTTCACAGCCACTTCTACAGGAGAAGGTAAATGGTACGCCATCAAGGAATACCAAACACTCAACTGTATAGCGGAACAGATCACGCTACGTCAGGAGAAACCAGATAGTCCAATCGAAAGCCCTTTCGGATTACTAAACACCACCCAACAGGAAGGACAATTCATCCTAAATCAAAATACAATTGTGTGGGGAGAAAGAACAACCAACAGTTCATACACTCAGACGTTACTAAAAGGACAAGGATACCTGGAAATTCCTCGAGAACCAGAGTCGGATAACTCCGGCCACCTTAACGACACCAGTCGACAGATTGAAATATCTTTTCTTAACAAACCAGATAAGGACATCGTACCAATAGGATATAAAGTGGTTGGAATCCCTCTAACGTACTTGACGTTTCCTGCAGAAACAACAAAATTTTGTATGAAATGTTCAAGAACACAATCGCAACATGCCTTAAAAATACCAACCTTGCCACACCCGTGTGTGAAGACTACAGAGAGTTGTACAAATCCAGACCACAACGTTCTCTTCTTCAAGAAGTTCACTTTCTCTTTGACACCCAAGTCGAAGACGAACAACTTGGGATTCGTCTCTACAGTATTTCATACGCCTGGGGAACTCTAAGATTGGCACATTGAAGACCAAAGATAATCAAGGAAGATGGAAAAATCGTACAAAAGGATACAACAATATACATTACTTACGAATCCGGAAGCAGAAACCCTTTGACAACGTACAGTCAACTTTCAAGGGACAACCCTCTCCCATCAGGATCGAAATTTGAGTACATTGTCGACCAAACGATACGCGTACAAAATACTTATATCTGCATCACGGAGACAACACACGACTACGTATTTGCTGCAGCCTGTTCAGAGGAATCAACGAGATGGATTTTAGAAAAAAAAACAGCTACCTAATTTCCCAAGAATCAGAAATGTGTCTTACCGTAGGGGTCGACGAAACCTTAAAATTGGAAAAGTGTGCTTTGGAAGGAGATACCAGAAAAAACCAGCAGTGGTTCTTTCAAACAATTAATACCAATCCGGATGTTATAGAAAATTTTCCCGACGTAACATTGCAGGATATTCAAGAAGTCCGATTAGAACAACGAAGAGCAATTACAACCACAATCAACTCACCCATATTTGGCAGTATCTTGAAAGCAAATCACGGCAGTGGAAGCATCATCTGGGACATGATCGCCTGGGGATTGTTGAAAAATGCACAATATGAAAACGGGAAATGTGTCACACATCATGGGCTTGAAAAACAACTAACCATGGAAGATTGTGACACAGATTGGACAAAATGTCAAGAAGAACTAAAAACATTTATCACAAGTAACGATCCCCTGGTGCAATCACAAGTATCCGTAGAAAACTGCAGTAAAGCAACTACCAAAGGCCAAGCTTTCGAGTATACGTCTGATTTCACCATTAGACCGTTCAACACTAATGCTTGCGTCAAGGCAAACACAACGATGCTTATTCTACAGGAATGCGCCAACACCAGTTCAATTTGGGGCACTTTCGAACACACAGGACAGCTCATGGCAACAGACAGAACTGGCCTACATTCACCGGCGTCAGACAGAAAATGTCTCACACTAAAAGTAGGACGTCTGAGTTTAGGACATTGCCACGGTTCAAGTTGAAAACAAAAGTTTAACTTCGAATATCGAAACCCGCACCAAATACGGACGCTTTCAGCAGCAGCCATTATAGCGCTTCACACTCAACAATCATTGGACGGAACACAACTCCCACTTATACCCCCTCTTCTCAAAAGAGAAAGTAAAGCAAACAACGAAAACTTAACCACGCCCACCACACAAAAATCTATCTCATCTACTTCCAGCACCACAACGACAGTAAAACCGACTACAAAATTAAGCACAACCACAATTAAAACAACAATAGCCACAACAGCCATAAAAACAACCGTTAAAAGCACACCACCGACAACTAAGCCTACGACTACCACAACTAAGCCTACGACTACCACAACCAAGCATGCAACTACAACAACAAAGCCTACAACTACAACAAATAAGCCTACTACTACAACTACTACCACAAACAAAACAAAGACTACAACACACTACCTACAACTACAACTACCACAGCTACAACTACAACTACTGAGCCAACATCTACAACCACTAGGCCTACAACTCCAAGTACTGAACCTACAATGCCATCAACTACAACTGAAACCACGTTGACTACACAATCATCAACGACAACTATAGCGACAACAACAACTGAATCAATAAAAATTCAACAACACCTCCCACAACAACTGAAAAAATAGAAGATCCTCCAGTTACGAAAAATCACACCAGTATGGAAGATGCAATAATGGAAATTATTGATGACACTGAAAAAACATCTCAGCAAGAAATACCCGAGGCAGCATCTTTAACACTAGAACAAGTACCGGAGGTACCAAAAAAAGATGAAACAGAAAGCGGTCTACCCCAAAATATAGAAGAATTCAGTGACAAAATTAAGTTCGAAATTTCAAAAATGCATGAGCAATATAAAAAAAGTATAGAAACAGAACACGAAAACAAACTTGCAAAAGAAATCCGCGTCGTATATTGTCAACTATCAACGATAAAGAAAACTCAAGCGGTGATTTTAGCTCAAAGTTACGGAATTCTTGCTGCTTCAGCGCTTGGATTACCCATCTGTACGAGACTGCAAGGCTTCGGACAAGCGATGACACTTCAACAATGTGAAACAAAACGGATTTTCATCTCCGCAAAAGAATCCAAATGTGGATTTCAAACATTCTTTACCTATGAAGATAAAAACTGCACAATTGGAGTAGATGAGTGGTCTATACATCCATATTCCGATTGCTTTTGGAAAACTTATTTGGTAAATTTAAATGGATTCCATCACACCTGGGAACACAATTCAACAGACGGAGAGTGGGTAAAGCAAAAAGCAAGCATTCACATGCCGAACTTAGACCTTATCACAGAGTTAGAAGAGTTGCACTTGAATGATTTCGACTACAGTTTGAAGAGCCATCCAGCGCATGAAACAATGGAAATGGAGCAATTGAATATCCAAAACGACTTAGTAGGCCTAATGCAGGAATCAAATTCAAAATCAGTTTCTGACATAGTGATGTCAGTAAAACAGGATAATCAGATAGGAACCATGTTCTCATGGTTCGACACATTAAAAATTCTTATCCTATCTATTATCGGATTCATTATATTCATCGTATGCCTACGCATATTGATCATTTGTGACCCTTTCACAAGAATCATGGAAAAAATTCACCAAGCTAAAAGATTAAGACGATATGGAATCAATATGGAAGAAGCGCACGAATTAACTTCAATGATCCCAAATTCAAGCACTCAACCACCAGAAGAAATAATAGAACAACCATTCACTAGGATGACGGCTCCTACACCTCTTACCATGGAAAGACCCACACAATCACGCCCAGCTCAACCAAGCGCACCGAAACAACGTAATATTTACCCTGTTATGGAAGAAAACTGGGAATCCGATCAAGCTCGCAAATGCACAGGAAAAAACACGACTTGCACTTACGTTGTGGATTATGGAATGGTATGGGAAGACCTTTGCACATGCTCAACGGAAACTGAATCTAAAAACAACTAACCTTTAAAAAAATATATATATAAAAATAGCAACAAGCAATAACAAGCAAACACAAAAACGAATGAAGACAGGAAAACAAAGAACCGACGAAAAAGAGCGTCAAGAAAGAACTAAAGGAAGAAAAGAGAAGAAAAGCATACAAGAAAGATGATTGATGAATGATTGAAATCTGTAGTAGCATTTCAGTAAAAAGGAACGTAGACCATCAATTATTAACTAACACTTTATTAGCCTAAAGACAATGAATAACGGTACGGGAAACCTATCTTGTATTTTGTGCCTCATACTGTAGCCCAACAAACAAGAATAACGGTGAAGGAAAGAAAGTAGGTGCCGGGTAAAAACAAGTTTTCACCTAACCATTGCCACGCCACATGCCGAAGAGAAGTAAGGAGAAGAAGAAAATCAGAAGAAAAAGAGGAAAATTGGAGGACCAATTTCTTCTTGCCGAAGGGGGAAAGGAATGTAATAGACCGCAGCAACTCCTCCCAGCAACAGCAGCCCCACCCAGCAAGAAGGTCGTTACGAATGCAACCTTCCCTGCGGATAATAGTTAATGATAAAAGTAAAAGTTATTGTAAACCCCTCCCTTCTTAACCTTCAATCTTTTGGTATATAAGCGCATAGTTGTATCGTCTTAA
This sequence comes from Daphnia magna, assembly GCF_020631705.1. NCBI lineage: Eukaryota > Metazoa > Arthropoda > Branchiopoda > Diplostraca > Daphniidae > Daphnia > Daphnia magna. The sequence continues at coordinate 21,547 of NW_025533330.1, read as the reverse complement.
GTAGAGTTAGTTTACTGGCAAATACACAATCTAGAAACTATTACAATATGTAAACAGCATCAAATATACTTGTATTCAATGTGAATACACTGTTATACCATGAGTTTTTACTTCTATATGTAAACAGCATCAAATATACTTGTATTCAATGTGAATACACTGTTATACCATGAGTTTTTACTTCTATATGTAAACAGCATCAAATATACTTGTATTCAATGTGAATACACTGTTATACCATGAGTTTTTACTTCTACATGTAAACTGCATGGAATATACTTGTATTCAATGTGAATACACTGTTATACCATGAGTTTTTACTTCTATATGTAAACTGCATGGAATATACTTGTATTCAATGTGAATACAATGTTATACCATGAGTTTTTACTTCTATATGTAAACTGCATGGAATATACTTGTATTCAATGTGAATACACTGTTATACCATGAGTTTTTACTTCTTTATGTATACTGCATGGAATATACTTGTATTCAATGTGAATACACTGTTATACCATGAGTTTTTACATCTATATGTATACTGCATGGAATATACTTGAATTCAATGTGAATACACTGGTATACCACGAGTTTTTACTTCTATATGTAAACAGCATCAAATATACTTGTATTCAATGTGAATAAACTGTTATACCATGAGTTTTTACTTCTATATGTAAACTTCATGGAATATTCTTGTATTCAATGTGAATACACTGTTATACCATGAGTTTTTACTTCTATATGTAAACTGCATGGAATATACTTGTATTCAATGTGAATACACTGTTATACCATGAGTTTTTACTTCTATATGTAAACAGCATCAAATATATTTGTATTCAATGTGAATACACTGTTATACCAAGAGTTTTTACTTCTATACGTAAACTGCATGGAATATACTTGTATTCAATGTGAATACACTGTTATACCATGAATTTTTACTTCTATATGTAAACAGCATGAAATATACTTGTATTCAATGTGAATACACTGTTATACCATGAGTTTTTACTTCTATATTTAAACAGCATCAAATATACTTGTATTCAATGTGAATACACTGTTATACCATGAGTTTTAACTTCTATATGTATACTGCATCAAATATACTTGTATTCAATGTGAATACACTGTTATACCATGAGTTTTTACTTCTATATCTAAACAGCATCAAATATACTTGTATTTAATGTGAATACACTGTTATACCATGAGTTTTTACTTCTATATGTAAACGGCATGGAATATACTTGTATTCAATGTGAATACATTGTTATACCATGAGTTTTTACTTCTTTACGTATACTGCATGGAAAATACTTGTATTCAATGTGAATACACTGTTATACCATGAGTTTTTACTTCTATATGTAAACTGCATGGAATATACTTGAATTCAATGTGAATACACTGGTATACCACGAGTTTTTACTTCTATATGTAAACAGCCTCAAATATATTTGTATTCAATGTGAATACACTGTTATACCATAAGTTTTTACTTCTATACGTAAACTGCAAGGATTTACTTGTATTCAATGTGAATACACTGTTATACCATGAGTTTTTACTTCTATATGTAAACTGCATGGAATATACTTGCATTCAATGTGAATACACTGTTATACCATGAGTTTTTACTTCTATATGTAAACTGCATGGAATATACTTGTATTCAATGTGAATACACTGTTATACCATGAGTTTTTACTTCTATATGTATACTGCATCAAATATACTTGTATTCAATGTGAATACACTGTTATGCCATTGAGTTTTTACTTCTATATGTAAACAGCATCAAATATACTTGTATTCAATGTGAATACACTGTTATACCATGAGTTTTTACTTCTTTATGTAAACAGCATCAAATATACTTGTATTCAATGTGAATACACTGTTATACCATGAGTTTTTACTTCTATATGTAAACAGCATCAAATATACTTGTATTCAATGTGAATACACTGTTATACCATGAGTTTTTACTTCTATATGTAAACAGCATCAAATATACTTGTATTCAATGTGAATACACTGTTATACCATGAGTTTTTACTTCTATATGTAAACTGCATGGAATATACTTGTATTCAATGTGAATACACTGTTATACCATGAGTTTTTACTTCTATATGTATACTGCATCAAATATACTTGTATTCAATGTGAATACACTGTTATGCCATTGAGTTTTTACTTCTATATGTAAACAGCATCAAATATACTTGTATTCAATGTGAATACACTGTTATACCATGAGTTTTTACTTCTATATGTAAACAGCATCAAATATACTTGTATTCAATGTGAATACACTGTTATACCGTGAGTTTTTTCTTCTATATGTAAACAGCCTCAAATATACTTGTATTCAATGAGAATACACTGTTATACCATGAGTTTTTACTTCTATATGTAAACAGCATCAAATATACTTGTATTCAATGTGAATACACTGTTATACCATGAGTTTTTACATCTAAATGTAAACAGCATCAAATATACTTGTATTCAATGTGAATACACTGTTATACCATGAGTTTTTACTTCTATACGCAAACTGCATGGAATATACTTGTATTCAATGTGAATACACTGTTATACCATGAGTTTTTACTTCTATATGTAAACTGCATGGAATATACTTGTATTCAATGTGAATACACTGTTATACCATGAGTTTTTACTTCTATATGTAAACAGCATCAAATATACTTGTATTCAATGTGAATACACTGTTATACCGTGAGTTTCTACTTCTATATGTATACTGCATCAAATATACTTGTATTCAATGTGAATACACTGTTATACCATGAGTTTTTACTTCTATACGTAAACTGCATGGAATATACTTGTATTCAACGTGAATACACTGTTATACCATGAGTTTTTACTTCTATTTGTAAACAGCATCAAATATACTTGTATTCAATGTGAATACACTGTTATACCATGAGTTTTTACTTCTATACGTAAACTGCATCGAATATACTTGTATTCAATGTGAATACACTGTTATACCATGAGTTTTTACTTGTATATGTAAACTGCATGGAATATACTTGTATTCAATGTGAATACACTGTTATACCATGAGTTTTTACTTCTATATGTAAACTGCATGGAATATACTTGTATTTAATGTGAATACACTGTTATACCATGAGTTTTTACTTCTTTATGTATACTGCATGGAATATACTTGTATTCAATGTGAATACACTGTTATACCATGAGTTTTTACATCTATATGTATACTGCATGGAATATACTTGAATTCAATGTGAATACACTGGTATACCACGAGTTTTTACTTCTATATGTAAACAGCATCAAATATACTTGTATTCAATGTGAATAAACTGTTATACCATGAGTTTTTACTTCTATATGTAAACTTCATGGAATATTCTTGTATTCAATGTGAATACACTGTTATACCACGAGTTTTTACTTCTATATGTAAACAGCATCAAATATACTTGTATTCAATGTGAATATATTGTTATACCATGAGTTTTTACTTCTATATGTAAACAGCATCAAATATACTTGTATTCAATGTGAATACACTGTTATACCATGAGTTTTTACTTCTATATGTAAACAAAATCAAATATACTTGTATTCAATGTGAATACACTGTTATACCATGAGTTTTTACTTCTATATGTAAACAGCATCAAATATACTTGTATTCAATGTGAATACACTGTTATACCATGAGTTTTTACTTCTATATGTAAACTGCATGGAATATACTTGTATTCAATATGAATACACTGTTATACCATGAGTTTTTACTTCTATATGTAAACAGCATCAAATATACTTGTATTCAATGTGAATACACTGTTATACCATGAGTTTTTACTTCTATATGTAAACTGCATGGAATATACTTGTATTCAATGTGAATACACTGTTATACCATGAGTTTTTACTTCTATGTGTAAACTGCATGGAATATACTTGTATTCAATGTGAATACACTGTTATACCATAAGTTTTTACTTCTTTATGTATACTGCATGGAATATACTTGTATTCAATGTGAATACACTGTTATACCATGAGTTTTTACATCTATATGTATACTGCATGGAATATACTTGAATTCAATGTGAATACACTGGTATACCACGAGTTTTTACTTCTATATGTAAACAGCATCAAATATACTTGTATTCAATGTGAATAAACTGTTATACCATGAGTTTTTACTTCTATATGTAAACTTCATGGAATATTCTTGTATTCAATGTGAATACACTGTTATACCATGAGTTTTTACTTCTATATGTAAACTGCATGGAATATACTTGTATTCTATGTGAATACACTGTTATACCATGAGTTTTTACTTCTATATGTAAACTGCATGGAATATACTTGTATTCAATGTGAATACACTGTTATACCATGAGTTTTTACTTCTATATGTAAACTGCATGGAATATACTTGTATTCAATGTGAATACACTGTTATACCATGAGTTTTTACTTCTATATGTAAACTGCATGGAATATACTTGTATTCAATGTGAATACACTGTTATACCATGAGTTTTTACTTCTATATGTAAACTGCATGGAATATACTTGTATTCAATGTGAATACACTGTTATACCATGAGTTTTTACTTCTATATGTATACTGCATGGAATATACTTGTATTCAATGTGAATACACTGTTATACCATGAGTTTTTACTTCTATATGTATACTGCATGGAATATACTTGTATTCAATGTGAATACACTGTTATACCATGAGTTTTTACTTCTATATGTAAACAGCATCAAATATACTTGTATTCAATGTGAATAAACTGTTATACCATGAGTTTTTACTTCTATATGTAAACTGCATGGAATATACTTGTATTCAATGTGAATACACTGTTATACCATGAGTTTTTACTTCTATATGTAAACTGCATGGAATATACTTGTATTCAATGTGAATACACTGTTATACCATGAGTTTTTACTTCTATATGTAAACTGCATCAAATATACTTGTATTCAATGTGAATACACTGTTATACCATGAGTTTTTACTTCTATATGTAAACTGCATCAAATATACTTGTATTCAATGTGAATACACTGTTATACCATGAGTTTTTACTTCTATATGTAAACTGCATCAAATATACTTGTATTCAATGTGAATACACTGTTATACCATGAGTTTTTACTTCTATATGTAAACAGCATCAAATATACTTGTATTCAATGTGAATACACTGTTATACCATGAGTTTTTACTTCTATACGTAAACTGCATGGTATATACTTGTATTCAATGTGAATACTCTGTTATACCATTTGTTTTTATTTCTATATGTAAAAAGCATCAAACATACTTGTATTCAATGTGAATACACTGTTATACCATGAGTTTTTACTTCTACACGTAAACTGCATGGAATATACTTGTATTCAATGTGAATACACTGTTATACCAAGAGTTTTTACTTCTATATGTATACTGCATCAAATATACTTGTATTCAATGTGAATACACTGTTATACCATGAGTTTTTACTTCTATATGTAAACTGCATGGAATATACTTGTATTCAATGTGAATACACTGTTATACCATGAGTTTTTACTTCTATATGTAAACAGCATCAAATATACTTGTATTCAATGTGAATACACTGTTATACCATGAGTTTCTACTTCTATATGTATACTGCATCAAATATACTTGTATTTAATGTGAATACACTGTTATACCATGAGTTTTTACTTCTATATGTAAACAGCATCAAATATACTTGTATTCAACGTGAATACACTGTTATACCATGAGTTTTTACTTCTATTTGTAAACAGCATCAAATATACTTGTATTCAATGTGAATACACTGTTATACCATGAGTTTTTACTTCTATAGTGTAAACTGCATGGAATATACTTGTATTCAATGTGAATACACTGTTATACCATGAGTTTTTACTTCTACATGTAAACTGCATGGAATATACTTGTATTCAATGTGAATATACTGTTATACCATGAGTTTTAACTTCTATATGTAAACTGCATGGAATATACTTGTATTCAATGTGAATACACTGTTATACCATGAGTTTTTACTTCTATATGTAAACAGCATCAAATATACTTGTATTCAATGTGAATACACTGTTATACCATGAGTTTTTACTTCTATATGTAAACTGCATGGAATATACTTGTATTCAATGTGAATACACTCTTATACCATGAGTTTTTACTTCTATATGTAAACTGCATGGAATATACTTGTATTCAATGTGAATACACTGTTATACCATGAGTTTTTACTTCTTTATGTATACTGCATGGAATATACTTGTATTCAATGTGAATACACTGTTATACCATGAGTTTTTACAACTATATGTATACTGCATGGAATATACTTGAATTCAATGTGAATACACTGGTATACCACGAGTTTTTACTTCTATATGTAAACAGCATCAAATATACTTGTATTCAATGTGAATAAACTGTTATACCATGAGTTTTTACTTCTATATGTAAACTGCATGGAATATTCTTGTATTCAATGTGAATACACTGTTATACCATGAGTTTTTACTTCTATATGTAAACTGCATGGAATATACTTGTATTCAATGTGAATACACTGTTATACCATGAGTTTTTACTACTATATGTAAACAGCATCAAATATACTTGTATTCAATGTGAATACACTGTTATACCAAGAGTTTTTACTTCTATATGTAAACTGCATGGAATATACTTGTATTCAATGTGAATACACTGTTATACCATGAGTTTTTACTTCTATATGTAAACAGCATCAAATATACTTGTATTCAATGTGAATACACTGTTATACCATGAGTTTTTACTTCTATATGTAAACAGCATAAAATATACTTGTATTCAATGTGAATACACTGTTATACCATGAGTTTTTACTTCTATATGTAAACTGCATGGAATATACTTGTATTCAATGTGAATACACTGTTATACCATGAGTTTTTACTTCTATATGTAAACTGCATGGAATATACTTGTATTCAATGTGAATACACTGTTATACCATGAGTTTTTACTTCTTTACGTATACTGCATGGAATATACTTGTATTCAATGTGAATACACTGTTATACCATGAGTTTTTACTTCTATATGTAAACTGCATGGAATATACTTGTATTCAATGTGAATACACTGTTATACCATGAGTTTTTACTTCTATATGTAAACCGCATGAAATATACTTGTATTCAATGTGAATACACTGTTATACCATGAGTTTTTACTTCTATACGTAAACTGCATGGAATATACTTGTATTCAATGTGAATACACTGTTATACCATGAGTTTTTACTTCTATATGTAAACTGCATGGAATATACTTGTATTCAATGTGAATACACTGTTATACCATGAGTTTTTACTTCTATATGTAAACTGCATGGAATATACTTGTATTCAATGTGAATACACTGTTATACCATGAGTTTTTACTTATATATGTATACTGCATCAAATATACTTGTATTCAATGTGAATACACTGTTATACCATGAGTTTTTACTTCTATATGTAAACTGCATCAAATATACTTGTATTCAATGTGAATACACTGTTATACCATGAGTTTTTACTTCTATATGTATACAGCATCAAATATACTTGTATTCAATGTGAATACACTGTTATACCATGAGTTTTTACTTCTATATGTAAACTGCATGGAATATACTTGTATTCAATGTGAATACATTGTTATACCATGAGTTTTTACTTCTATATGTAAACAGCATCAAATATACTTGTATTCAATGTGAATACACTGTTATACCATGAGTTTTTACTTCTATATGTAAATAGCATCAAATAGTATTCTCACTCGACCTTAATCGATTGAAAAATGGTCCAATCGATTGATTAATTATTTAAAAAATCCTAATCGATTTCCAATCGACTAGAATTTTTTACCATCGATTATAATCGATTGATTAATTTTTCGCAACGATTATAATCGATTAAAATCGATTAAAAGGCAAAAAAATTAAAAATTTTTACAATCGATTATAATCGATTATAATCGATTATAATCGATTATAATGTTATAATCGAGTTCGTAATGGTGTTGATGCTTAAGGAAATTCCAAATTCGTTTATTTCTTAGACTGAATTGAATAGACAGAATAGTGAATACATTCTTATTTATTTTGAAAGTATTCGTTGGCAAATTCGTGATCTTGTAAACTATAACTTTCACTGTCACTCCAATCTTCATCTGCTATAAATACTACGACTTCTTCAGTACATTCAGCGTCAGCCTCGGGGACGGATTGAGTGACTTCTTCCGCTGTGCTCATGGATCCGCGCAGCGGTTCCTGAGACGACGACGAAACATTAGCGTCCTCTCCTCCCATCAATTTGATCCCTGCCCGCAACCAAGACCGAAGGCACATACAGGCCTCCATTGTGGTGGGTTTTAAACAAAACCTGCATATGCCAAGAAGATCCTTTCCAGAGCTGAATACACGTTCACTAGAAGCGCTGGTTGCAGTGATGGCCAGGTAGTCCCGTGCCATGCAGGAGAGACGAGGGTAGCACGTCATGTGTGCTTTCCAATTATGACAGGTTGTCATAACTTGCATCTGATGGCTCGCGAGGTTCAGCAAGATAGTCCTCAAGTTTGTCTTCAAGCCGAGCTCGTTTTTTCACCGAATATAGGTCAGAAAGGTATGCGTTCAGTTCTGTATCCTTGGTGCCATGACAAGTCGAAGATAGTCCACTGGTGATATTAGGCGTAGGAGCAGGGTTATTTTTGTATTTTCCCCAGGCTTTCTCCAGACTGAATTAAAAAAATTATAAAAAAATTATACTTGGGAATAATTGAAAATGTACAGCACAAAACTTACGCTGGCAGGACAAAGGTTTTAACCATATCAATATCTGAATAGTCACCATCGCCAGCTTCCCATCTTAGGCCTGTAGTGAAGTATTCTACCCTTAATCTTGCGTCCAATACAGTTGATACTATATAAACTGGTGTGAGCCGCTTATAGTACTTTTTTAGCTTTACTGTTGCCGCAAGAGCGGCCTCCTAGATTCCATTGAGTGGCCAACATCAAGACTCCAATTTTGCAACGACATCAACAATTTCGTAAACAAGGGAAGGACTGTCCCAAGAGTGGGGTATTTGAACCCTTCCAGAAAACGAGTCGTAAGGGCAAATGGGTCCAGGAATTCTACTGCTTCTTTGATCTTTTCCCACTCTTTTTCATGAATCTCCGAACCTCTCCATTCACGCTGTGTTGTAGTTGCATCTAACGCTCTTCGAATTTTAATACCCCTTTTAAGGACATAAAGAGTAGAGTTCCACCTGGTTGGGACGTCACGAAGGGGAAGTAAGACGCGAATGAAAGTGTTGTCTTCTCCAGGAGACTCTTCATCATCACGGATTTCCTTCTGGATGTCAAAATTATCAGCAGCCAATACTGCCTTGAATAATGCAATCCTCTGAGGTGAAGATCGAATTTCAATAGATAGGTTCTTCAACTATTAGCAATAAAATAAAACGTTACTTTTAAATTTGAGTCTAAGTAGAAGAATGGAAACTACCTTTTCGATATTAGGCTTGAGACATTCCAGCGCGTCTTGAGATGCTAAGTTGAGGATGTGTGCGAGGCAGCGAATCCAATTTTTTTTGAAATGGACAATCATAGTCTTTTGTTAGACGCGCGAGCTCTTCGATAAAAGTCCCGTTGCTGCTTGCATTATCCGTTGTCACGCAAAGAAGCTGTAAATTAAATGAAAAGAATAATGGCTTAACTAGGAAAATAAAGGATGTATAGGACCATGTGATCTGAAGGAAGTAATCATAATGTGAGGTTCAATAAAAAACCGTGTAGATGGTTATGCTTACTCTGTTTTGAAGACCGAACTCGGTAAGGATTGATAAAAATCAACTGCCAATATTAACTCCAGAATGATCTCCTCTGAGCTCCCGAAATCCGAGAGTGACCTCCATCATCACGAAATCAAAGGTCAGCCATGTGACTGTGACAGCCATCATGGCCAAATTATTGCCAGACGTCCACAAATCTGTGGTAGCTGAAACCATCCCAATCGACCTTCGCTTGAAGTACTGTATGAGATCCTTTCGTTCGGAAATGTAGCGACGAAAAATTGCATTTCTTAACGCATTCGCTTTTGTGAGTTTGAAATGTGGGTTGAGGATGGCACAAAACTTGATGAAACTTTGCTCTTCAACCAATGTGAAGGGATGATTGTTGCTGATTACCATTTCCAGCAAAGCTTCCTTAGCATATTAATTGCTGAAAGGCTGAATAAAATTGAAAAATAGTATGTTACTTGCATGTAGTTTATTAAAAAATAAACGGAGATAATTTGGTACCTTGACTAATTCCAATTGATTTGTAATATGGTTCATCAAAGTAGGCTGATCAACGGGGACCATCTTCGTGCTGTGATTGGACATCATATGAATTCCCATGTTGCTGGTGCAGGGCACCTTGTAGCTTGTTGTGCAGAAGTTACAGTATGCACGGACCTCCCCAGTTGATGTGGTCTTTTTTGAGAAATACTGCCAGTATTCTGACTTGCTACTTCTGGAATCACGTCTAGAAGTTGGAGTTGGAGTTCTTGTCCATGCAACATCACTAGTACCAGCCCCAGAACCAGAAGATGCTGAACTAACTGAACGCACGAAGGCTGGTTTTGAGCCCAAAGGTTGGCTATCGTTTAATGTTGATGGTGGATCAGCTGTTGGTTGGGTGGGTGGTTCTGGTATGGCAGGAGTAACGCCAATTGCTGCAACCACAGTGCCTGAGTTAGAAAGACAGATTAACGTACCAGTATCACCTATCTGTAGTTATATAACAATACCTCCAACTGCAATTGATGAGGATTCCACAGGCAAACGACAAGCAAAGGGGAAGCTTCTGGCTCTCGCTGACTTCTTAGAAGGTTGGGCTGATTGCCCACATTGTTCATATTGATCTTCTGTATTAGCCTGGGGACCCTGGGCGAATCTTCCTCTGCTTCCTCGAGTGACTGGGCCACCATCACCAGTAAGACCGCGATTAGTAGAACCACGACGAGGACCCCTTTTTCTAGTTCTAGTTGTAGTTGCACTAGTTGGACGTCGATCTGAGTCTGACATTATTTTGTCACTCACTATAAATAACTAAGATCACATCGAAACATAAAAATAAAATAAGAATAATAATTCAAGATTCATTCAACCTACCTAACGATGTTGGAATTGTTGGAATTTTCAATTTTTAATTCTTTATCGAGTCGTCTCTGAACTAACTGTCGAAGTCTCGAAGATCCACTGTCTACTACAGACGATGTGAGAATGACGTGGACGTGGAGGTGAGAATGAATAATGCTTCTTTTGACAACTGTTTAATGGAATTTAGTGGCAGCAAAAGCGAAAAAAAAAAATTTTGAAAATTTTTAATAGAAAATCGGTCGATTAATCGATTAGTTTTTTCTCAAATCGATTGATTAATATTAAAAAAAAGCTAATCGATTATGCGTCGATTGGTTAATTTTGCCGTCGATTATAATCGAATGATTAATTAGTCGATTATAATCGATTGGAATCAATTATTAGCAAATCGACTGAGAACGCTAGCATCAAATATACTTGTATTCAATGTGAATACACTGTTATACCATGAGTTTTTACTTCTATATGTAAACTGCATGGAATATACTTGTATTCAATGTGAATACACTGTTATACCATGAGTTTTTACTTCTATATGTAAACAGCATGAAATATACTTGTATTCAATGTGAATATATTGTTATACCATGAGTTTTTACTTCTATATGTAAACTGCATGAAATATACTTGTATTTAATGTGAATACACTGTTATACCATGAGTTTTTACTTCTATATGTAAACAGCATCAAATATACTTGTATTCAATGTGAATACACTGTTATACCATGAGTTTTTACTTCTATATGTAAACTGCATAGAATATCCTTGTATTCAATGTGAATACACTGTTATACCATGAGTTTTTACTTCTATTTGTAAACTGCATGGAATATACTTGTATTCAATGTGAATACACTGTTATACCATGAGTTTTTACTTCTATATGTAAACTGCATGGAATATACTTGTATTCAATGTGAATACACTGTTATACCATGAGTTTTTACTTCTATATGTAAACAGCATCAAATATACTTGTATTGAATGTGAATACACTGTTATACCAAGAGTTTTTACTTCTATACGTAAACTGCATGGAATATACTTGTATTCAATGTGAATACACTGTTATACCATGAGTTTTTACTTCTATATGTAAACAGCATCAAATATACTTGTATTCAATGTGAATACACTGTTATACCATGAGTTTTTACTTCTATATGTAAACAGCATCAAATATACTTGTATTCAAATGTGTGAATACACTGTTATACCATAAGTTTTTACTTGTATACGTAAACTGCAAGGAATATACTTGTATTCAATGTGAATACACTGTTATACCATGAGTTTTTACTTCTATATGTAAAGTGCATGGAATATACTTGTATTCAATGTGAATACACTGTTATACCATGAGTTTTTACTTCTATATGTAAACTGCATGGAATATACTTGTATTCAATGTGAATACACTGTTATACCATGAGTTTTTACTTATATATGTATACTGCATGAAATATACTTGTATTCAATGTGAATACACTGTTATACCATGAGTTTTTACTTCTATATGTATACTGCATCAAATATACTTGTATTCAATGTGAATACACTGTTATACCATGAGTTTTTACTTCTATATGTATACTGCATGAAATATACTTGTATTTAATGTGAATACATTGTTATACCATGAGTTTTTACTTCTATATGTAAACAGCTTCAAATATACTTGTATTCAATGTGAATACACTGTTATACCATGAGTTTTTACTTCTATATGTAAACTGCAAGGAATATACTTGTATTCAATGTGAATACACTGTTATACCATGAGTTTTTATTTCTATATGTAAACTGCATGGAATATACTTGTATTCAATGTGAATACACTGTTATACCATGAGTTTTTACTTCTATATGTAAACAGCATCAAATATACTTGTATTCAATGTGAATATATTGTTATACCATGAGTTTTTACTTCTATATGTAAACAGCATCAAATATACTTGTATTTAATGTGAATACACTGTTAAACCATGAGTTTTTACTTCTATATGTAAACAGCATCAAATATACTTGTATTCAATGTGAATACACTGTTATACCATGAGTTTTTACTTCTATATGTAAACTGCATAAAATATCCTTGTATTCAATGTGAATACACTGTTATACCATGAGTTTTTACTTCTATTTGTAAACTGCATGAAATATACTTGTATTCAATGTGAATACACTGTTATACCATGAGTTTTTACTTCTATATGTAAACTGCATGGAATATACTTGTATTCAATGTGAATACACTGTTATACCATGAGTTTTTACTTCTATATGTAAACAGCATGAAATATACTTGTATTGAATGTGAATACACTGTTATACCAAGAGTTTTTACTTCTATATGTAAACTGCATGGAATATACTTGTATTCAATGTGAATACACTGTTATACCATGAGTTTTTACTTCTATATGTAAACAGCATCAAATATACTTGTATTCAATGTGAATACACTGTTATACCATGAGTTTTTACTTCTATATAATAACAGCATCAAATATACTAGTATTCAATGTGAATACACTGTTATACCATGAGTTTTTACTTCTATATGTAATACTGCATCAAATATACTTGTATTCAATGTGAATACACTGTTATACCATGAGTTTTTACTTCTATATGTAAACAGCATCAAATATACTTGTATTCAATGTGAATACACTGTTATACCATGAGTTTTTACTTCTATATGTAAACTGCATGGAATATACTTGTATTCAATGTGAATACACTGTTATACCATGAGTTTTTACTTCTATATGTAAACTGCATGGAATATACTTGTATTCAATGTGAATACACTGTTATACCATGAGTTTTTACTTCTATATGTAAACTGCATGGAATATACTTGTATTCAATGTGAATACACTGTTATACCATGAGTTTTTTCTTCTATATGTAAACTGCATCAAATATACTTGTATTCAATGTTAATATATTGTTATACCATGAGTTTTTACTTCTATATGTAAACTGGCATCAAATATACTTGTATTCAATGTGAATACACTGTTATACCATGAGTTTTTACTTCTATATGTAAACAGCATGGAATATACTTGTATTCAATGTGAATACACTGTTATACCATGAGTTTTTACTTCTATATGTAAATTGCATAGAATATCCTTGTATTCAATGTGAATACACTGTTATACCATGAGTTTTTACTTCTATATGTAAACTGCATGGAATATACTTGTATTCAATGTGAATACACTGTTATACCATGAGTTTTTACTTCTATGTGAAACTGCATGGAATATACTTGTATTCAATGTGAATACACTGTTATACCATGAGTTTTTACTTCTATATGTATACTGCATGGAATATACTTGTATTCAATGTGAATACACTGTTATACCATGAGTTTTTACTTCTATATGTAAACTGCATGGAATATACTTGTATTCAATGTGAATACACTGTTATACCACGAGTTTTTACTTCTATATGTAAACAGCATGAAATATACTTGTATTCAATGTGAATACACTTGTTATACCATGAGTTTTTACTTCTATACGTAAACTGCAAGGAATATACTTGTATTCAATGTGAATACACTGTTATACCATGAGTTTTTACTTCTATATGTAAACTGCATGGAATATACTTGTATTCAATGTGAATACACTGTTATACCATGAGTGTTTACTTCTATATGTAAACTGCATCAAATATACTTGTATTCAATGTGAATACACTGTTATACCATGAGTTTTAACTTATATATGTAATACTGCATCAAATATACTTGTATTCAATGTGAATACACTGTTATACCATGAGTTTTTTACTTCTATATGTAAACAGCATCAAATATACTTGTATTCAATGTGAATACACTGTTATTACCATGAGTTTTTACTTCTATATGTAAACAAAATCAATAAAGTTTACTCATCAAATATACTTGTATTCAATGTGAATACACTGTTATACCATGAGTTTTTACTTCTATATGTAAACTGATGGAATATACTTGTATTCAATGTGAATACACTTAACCATGAGTTTTTACTTATAAACTGCATGAAATATACTTGTATTCAATGTGAATACACTGTTATACCATGAGTTTTTACTTCTATATGTAAACTGCATGGAATATACTAGTATTCAATGTGAATACACTGTTATACCATGAGTTTTTACTTCTATATGTAAACTGCATGGAATATACTTGTATTCAATGTGAATACACTGTTATACCATGAGTTTTTACTTCTATATGTAAAAAGCATCAAATATACTTGTATTCAATGTGAATACACTGTTATACCATGAGTTTTTACTTCTAATAAAAAACTAAACTGCATGGAATATACTTGTATTCAATGTGAATACACTGTTATACCATGAGTTTTTACTTCTATATGTAAACTGCATGGAATATACTTGTATTCAATGTGAATACACTGTTATACCATGAGTTTTTACTTATATATGTAAATGCATCAAATACTTGTATTCAATGTGAATACACTGTTATACCATGAGTTTTTACTTCTATATGTAAACTGCATGGAATATACTTGTATTCAATGTGAATACACTGTTATACCATGAGTTTTTACTTCTATATGTAAACTGCATGGAATATACTGATTCAATGTGAATACACTGTTATACCATGAGTTTTTACTTCTATATGTATAACTGCATCAAATATACTTGTATTCAATGTGAATACACTGCTATACCATGAGTTTTTACTTCTATATGTAAACAGCATCAAATATACTTGTATTCAATGTGAATACACTGTTATACCATGAGTTTTTACTTCTATATGTAAACAGCATCAAATATACTTGTATTCAATGTGAATACACTGTTATACCATGAGTTTTTACTTCTATATGTAAACTGCATCAAATATACTTGTATTCAATGTGAATACACTGTTATACCATGAGTTTTTACTTCTATATGTAAACTGCATGAAATATACTTGTATTCAATGTGAATACACTGTTATACCATGAGTTTTTACTTCTATATGTAAACTGCATGGAATATACTTGTATTCAATGGAATACACTGTTATACCATGAGTTTTTACTTCTATATGTAAACTGCATGGAATATACTTGTATTTAATGTGAATACACTGTTATACCATGAGTTTTTACTTCTATATGAAAGAATAGATTCAAGAGTTACTTTATGTAAACTGCATGGAATATACTTGTATTCAATGTGAATACACTGTTATACCATGAGTTTTTTTCTATATATATAAACTGCATGGAATATACTTGTATTCAATGTGAATACAATGTTATACAACCATGAGTTTTTATTTCTATATGTAAACAGCATCAAATATACTTGTATTCAATGAATACATAAATTTACTAAACCAAATGTGAATATACACTGTTATACCATGAGTTCTTACTTCTATATGTAAACTGCATGGAATATACTTGTATTCAATTTGAATACACTGTTATACCATGAGTTTTTACTTCTATATGCAAAAACGACAAACACCAACAAAATAAAGACTTTATCAGCATCAAATATACTTGTATTCAATGTGAATACACTGTTATACCATGAGTTTTTACTTCTTACTATATGTAAACTGCATGGAATATACTTGTATTCAATGTGAATACACTGTTATACCATGAGTTTTTACTTCTATATGTAAACTGCATGGAATATACTTGTATTCAATGTGAATACACTGTTATACCAAGAGTTTTTACTTCTATATGTAAACAGCATCAAATATACTAGTATTCAATGTGAATACACTTTTATACCATGAGTTTTAACTTCTATATGTATACTGCATCAAATATACTTGTATTCAATGTGAATACACTGTTATACCATGAGTTTTTACTTCTATATCTAAAAAGCATCAAATATACCTGTATTCAATATGAATACACTGGTATACCATGAGTTTTTACTTCTATATGTAAACAGCATCATATATACTTGTATTCAATGTGAATACACTTTTATACCATGAGATTTTACTTCTATACGTAAACTGCAAGGAATATACTTGTATTCAATGTGAATACACTGTTATACCATGAGTTTTTACTTCTATATGTAAACTGCATGGAATACACTTGTATTCAATGTGAATAAACTGTTATACCATGAGTTTTTACTTCTATATGTAAACTGCATGGAATATACTTGTATTCAATGTGAATACACTGTTATATCATGAGTTTTTACTTCTATATGTATACTGCATCAAATATACTTGTATTCAATGTGAATACACTGTTATACGATGAGTTTTTACTTCTATATGTAAACAGCATCAAATATACTTGTATTCAATGTGAATACACTGTTATACCATGAGTTTTTACTTCTATATGTATACTGCATCAAATATACTTGTATTCAATGTGAATACACTGTTATACTATGAGTTTTTACTTCTATATGTAAACATCATCAAATATACTTGTATTCAATGTGAATACACTGTTATACCATGAGTTTTTACTTCTATATGTAAACTGCATGGAATATACTTGTATTCAATGTGAATACACTGTTATACCATGAGTTTTTACTTCTATATGTAAACTGCATGGAATATACTTGTATTCAATGTGAATACACTGTTATACCATGAGTTTTTACTTCTATATGTAAACAGCATCAAATATACTTGTATTCAATGTGAATATATTGTTATACCATGAGTTTTTACTTCTATATGTAAACAGCATCAAATATACTTGTATTCAATGTGAATACACTGTTATACCATGAGTTTTTACTTCTATATGTAAACAGCATCAAATATACTTGTATTCAATGTGAATACACTGTTATACCATGAGTTTTTACTTCTATATGTAAACTGCATAGAATATCCTTGTATTCAATGTGAATACACTGTTATACCATGAGTTTTTACTTCTATATGTAAACTTCATGGAATATTCTTGTATTTAATGTGAATACACTGTTATACCATGAGTTTTTACTTCTATATGTAAACTGAATGGTATATACTTGTATTCAATGTGAATACACTGTTATACCATGAGTTTATACTTCTATATGTAAACAGCATCAAATATACTTGTATTCAATGTGAATACACTGTTATACCATGAGTTTTTACTTCTATATGTATACAGCATCAAATATACTTGTATTCAATGTGAATACACTGTTATACCATGAGTTTTTACTTCTATATGTATACTGCATCAAATATACTTGTATTCAATGTGAATACCCTGTTATACCATGAATTTTTACTTCTATATGTAAACAGCCTCAAATATACGTGTATTCAATGTGAATACACTGTTATACCATGAGTTTTTACTTCTATATGTAAACTGCATGGAATATACTTGTATTCAATGTGAATACACTGTTATACCATGAGTTTTTACTTCTATATGTAAACTGCATGGAATATACTTGTATTCAATGTGAATACACTGTTATACCATGAGTTTTTACTTCTATATGTAAACAGCATCAAATATACTTGTATTCAATGTGAATATATTGTTATACCATGAGTTTTTACTTCTATATGTAAACAGCATCAAATATACTTGTATTCAATGTGAATACACTGTTATACCATGAGTTTTTACTTCTATATGTAAACAGCATCAAATATACTTGTATTCAATGTGAATACACTTATATACCATGAGTTTTTACTTCTATATGTAAACTGCATAGAATATCCTTGTATTCAATGTGAATACACTGTTATACCATGAGTTTTTTTTTCTATATGTAAACAGCATCAAATATACTTGTATTCAATGTGAATACACTGTTATACCATAAGTTTTTACTTCTATTTGTAAACAGCATCAAATATACTTGTAATCAATGTGAATACACTGTTATACCATGAGTTTTTACTTCTATATGTAAACTGCATGGAATATACTTGTATTCAATGTGAATACACTGTTATACCATGAGTTTTTACTTCTATATGTAAACTGCATGGAATATACTTGTATTCAATGTGAATACACTGTTATACCATGAGTTTTTACTTCTATATGTAAACAGCATCAAATATACTTGTATTCAATGTGAATATATTGTTATACCATGAGTTTTTACTTCTATATGTAAACAGCATCAAATATACTTGTATTCAATGTGAATACACTGTTATACCATGAGTTTTTACTTCTATATGTAAACAGCATCAAATATACTTGTATTCAATGTAAATAAACTGTTATACCATGAGTTTTTACTTCTATATGTAAACTGCATAGAATATCCTTGTATTCAATGTGAATACACTGTTATACCATGAGTTTTTACTTCTATATGTAAACTTCATGGAATATTCTTGTATTCAATGTGAATACACTGTTATACCATGAGTTTTTACTTCTATATGTAAACTGGATGGAATATACTTGTATTCAATGTAAATACACTGTTATACCATGAGTTTTTACTTCTATATGTAAACTGCATGGAATATACTTGTTTTCAATGTGAATACAATGTTATACCATGAGTTTTTACTTCTATATGTAAACTGTAATGACGTCACTCAGCGAAATAAGCTAGACGTCGGTGATTGATTTAACTGACTGTATTTGAGATGTGTCAAGTAATGGAGGGTCCTAAGTAGCGGGCATGCACTAGGCCTCAGTCGTGTAACTACTGTGTCGATTAGACAAAGGGTACTCTCAAGGGGAGGATGGGAGGCTGTCAAGTAGCCGACGGGCAATACAATGTTGCAATATCGCAAGTCATCACACGTCCCCCTTTTTTTTAAGTTAAAGTTGGAACTTTCACTTTCTGGTTAAATTGATTACATTAAGAGAAGAGATAGGTATAGATAGAGACGATAATACGTTAAATGAAAATGAAATAATTCTATTTGGTGTATCGCGTGGGACGTTTAGTCTGGCGTGTTGATCGTCTCGGCGTATCGTTTGTGATCCTCTTGGTTTTTCCTCTCTTCCGGCGGGTAGTTCCAGCTGTTTCATTTGATCCGGGTGGGTTTTCTTCCGGTGGAGTTGGGGCCGGCTGGATAGGATGGCCCCGTAGGCGGGTTGCCTGGCATAACCGGCACTCTTTTTCGTAGCATTCGTCGATTTCGGCGAAAAAGACGACCGGCTGGTGTCTTAACGATATAATCCCCTGTTTGGGCCGATCTGTACGACGATTGCTGTTGTTGCCCAGCATTTGGAGACGGGGTGTTGAACAATCACATGGTCTCCAATTCCGAAGGGCTGCAATGGGTGAGCTGTCCGGTTGTAGTGCTCGATTTGCACTTCTTTTGCTCTTCTCGCCCTTTTCTCTATGATGTCAGCTTTCAGCTGCCATTCAGGTGCCAAAAGATCGGCGGTGTGCCGGTAAGGCGTCGCGCACTGGTCGGTTAAATACCATTTGGGCTGGCGATGCTGCACCTGGGCGAGGAGCGTTCTCTGAAAAGTAGAATAGATTTTGCGAATTTGTTAGTGTCGAAGGAGCCATTTCTCCATGAGCCAGCGATGAGTTTTTTCATGCTCTTGATGGTCGCTTCGGCAAATCCGTTTGACTGGGGGTAGTGGGGCGCTGAATTTCCGTTTGACACGCCCCAGTCTTTTGCAAAATTTTTGAATTCGACGGCATTAAATTGGGGCCCGTTATCACTCCAGAATTTGACGGGGGCCCCTGGACCACGAATAAAAAATTCACGCACTGTATCGACAACGCGACGGGCTGTCGTGTTTTTGTTCGGGAATGGGATGACGTCTGGCCAACCACTGTATTGGTCAGCAATGATGAGAAAATCACGTCCGTTCACTGTTGCGATGTCCGAGTGGAGTTGTTCGAATGGACGGGTCGCTGTTTCGTGCGGTTTTAATGGCTCACGTGGAAGCGACGGGAGTTTTTCGGTGCACGACGGGCATGTTTTGGCGGCGTTAGCAATGTCGATGTCCATTCCTGGCCAATACACGGATATTCTGGCGCGCTGCCTTAGCTTCGTGGCACCTTGGTGCATGTTGATTAGATCTTGGAGCAAGGGTTGACGGCATTCGGCTGGAATTACGACCCTGGCTCCTGCCACGATCATTCCGTCCGTTTCGTCTATTGCTAGCTGGGACCTAATATTCCAAAATGGACGGAGAGATAAAGATAAATTGCATTTATCATTTGGGAAACCGTTGATGATAGTCTCCCGCAACTCGATCATCTGCTTGTCCTTTTGGGCTGCCATTTTGATGCGTTCAAGCACGGGGTCCAG